>NW_024041150.1:24052015-24354724 GCF_014851395.1 Micropterus salmoides | reverse complement strand
AAAAAGAATCACTGTAAAGTTGTCAGAATGTAGTGGTAAAACTAAAAACCTTCCTGAAAAATTCCAGTCTTCACAGTATTCCTTCTTCAATCTGTTGTGTCATGTGCTAATATGTATAAATAATTACACATAATTTATAAATAAATTGAAATGCACAAATATTAAAATTATTATTGGTTAATAAAAAACTAAAAACACAAACATTAAATAGTCACACACAGTGTATAAATTTTAATAGTTTATACAGGCTTAAAAATTTACTCACCCAAAATGAAAAGATATAACATGAAAATCCCCTTTTTGTCTGTTGTAGTTGCTATTTAAAAAACTACTCAGTGTCTTTTAATTCCATGTAGTTCATATATGTGATGTTGTAAACCTTTTTCATGTGACAGTCCAAATCTGTTAAGGCCTTTATATATTGGAACAGAATAAAGGCTAATGACGCAATTCATATGTGACACATTCTTCAGACATGTTGTGGCACCTTAGCCATGAACAAACCCAAATACAGAATTTCATCTGTCAGTCTTATTTTCATGACTCAGTAATATCATCAGTCATCTCCCTTCTTTTGTCCTGTGAAAGACGTTGCTGGTGCATTATACCTATGTCAATGTTGAAATAAGTTCCACCAGTGTGACAAGTTATGACAATGAAATAAATATCAAGTTATGTATGTTGTTATAATAAACTAACATTACTACCTATGATAGGCAAGAGAAAATATTTAAGTCTTTCACTGATTAATACATTTTTGAACATATGTGTCACTAGCAAGGGCCACACAATCAACAGATATGATTAAATGATTTATTAATGATAGAAACAGATGTACAAAAGATGCATATTTTTAAATCTGCTACTATTTAAGAGGCACTCGTGCATATCCACATTTTTAGATAATAAGGGTAGGCTCCTCCATCACCTAAAGCTCATTGCCAGGTTTTCATAATTCACACATAACAGGCGCTAATTACATGAGTCATGAGAACAACCACAACAATGATACAGTGAATTTTCAAGATGATGAGCCAAGATGTTAAGTAAAAAGCAACTCACATATTCTCTTCTTCCCTTTCCTCTTGGTTGAACACATGTTAATGTAATACTATATCTAATTCATCTCTCCATTAGACAAGTTGAAGGTCCAAAAATGCTTTTTAATTACACTAATTACTGTTACTGCATTGTAGAGTGGTTCAATCAGAGTGTGATTTGCTCTGTAGTTTGGCTTGCATACAAACATACATTAAATAGTTTATCATGTAAGCTGTTGATAAGGATCATGTTTAAAGGGGCTACTGTCTGAATTTAATAACCTGATGGTCGAAGGAAAAAAAGATTTGGAGTAGCAATAATTATATGTATCTATGTATGATTGCATTCATTTTATAATAAAAATAATAATAATAATAATAATAATAATAATAAAATAAACGTAATAATTGTATTATTTCATTTTATATATTATTTATATACAGTGGGTACGGAAAGTATTCAGACCCCTTTAAATTTTTCACTCTTTGTTTCAACGCAGCCATTTTCCAAAAATCTAAAAAGTTCATTTTATTTCTCAGTAATGTACACTCAGCACCCCATCTTGACAGAAAAAAACAGAAATGTAGAATTTTTTGCAAATTTATTAAAAAAGAAAAACTGAAATATCACATGTATTCAGACCCTTTGCCGTGACACTCATATTTAACTCAGGTGCTGTCTATTTCTTCTGATCATCCTTGAAATGGTTCTACACCTTCATTTGAGTCCAGCTGTGTTTGATTATACTGACTGGACTTGATTAGGAAAGCCACACACCTGTCTATATAAGACCTTACAGCTCACAGTGCATGTCAGAGCAAATGAGAATCATGAGGTCAAAGGAACTGCCTGAAGAGCTCAGAGACAGAATTGTGGCAAGGCACAGATCTGGCCAAGGTTACAAAAAACCTTCTGTTGCACTTAAGGTTCCTAAGAGCACAGTGGCCTCCATAATCCTCAAATGGAAGACGTTTGGGACGACCAGAACCCTTCCTAGAGCTGGCCGTCCAGCCAAACTGAGCTATCGGGGGAGAAGAGCCTTGGTGAGAGAGGTAAAGAAGAACCCAAAGGTCACTGTGGCTGAGCTCCAGAGATGCAGTCGGGAGATGGGAGAAAGTTGTAGTAAGTCAACCATCACTGCAGTAATCCCCCAGTCGGGGCTTTATGGCAGAGTGGCCCGACGGAAGCCTCTCCTCAGTGCAAGACACATGAAAGCCCGCATGGAGTTTGCTAAAAAACACCTGAAGGACTCCAAGATGGTGATAAATAAGATCCTCTGGTCTGATGAGACCAAGATAGAACTTTTTGGCCTTAATTCTAAGCGGTATGTGTGGAGAACACCAGGCACTGCTCATCACCTGTCCAATACAGTCTCAACAGTGAAGCATGGTGGTGGCAGCATCATGCTGTGGGGGTGTTTTTCAGCTGCAGGGACAGGACAACTGGTTGCAATCGAGGGAAAGATGAATGCGGCCAAGTACAGGGATATCCTGGACGAAAACCTTTTCCAGAGTGCTCTGGACCTCAGACTGGGCCGAAGGTTTACCTTCCAACAAGACAATGACCCTAAGCACACCGCTAAAATAACGAAGGAGTGGCTTCACAACAACTCCGTGGCTGTTCTTGAATGGCCCAGCCAGAGCCCTGACTTAAACCCAATTGAGCATCTCTGGAGAGACCTGAAAATGGCTGTCCACCAACGTTTACCATCCAACCTGACAGAACTGGAGAGGATCTGCAAGGAGGAATGGCAGAGGATACCCAAATCCAGATGTGAAAAACTTGTTGCATCTTTCCCAAAACGACTCATGGCTGTATTAGATCAAAAGGGTGCTTCTACTAAATACTGAGCAAAGGGTCTGAATACTTATGACCATGTGATATTTCAGTTTTTCTTTTTTAATAAATTTGCAAAAATTTCTACATTTCTGTTTTTTTCTGTCAAGATGGGGTGCTGAGTGTACATTACTGAGAAATAAAATGAACTTTTTTGATTTTTGGAAAATGGCTGCAATGAAACAAACAGTGAAAAATTTAAAGGGGTCTGAATACTTTCCGTACCCACTGTATATTATGTGTATATATCTGTGGGTATATGCTCATGTCTAGCCTAGCCTACATTTAGGCAACATCTACATATTTATTGAATTTATTAAAGCCAATAAATGCAGAAAGTTAATTGGGTCAGAATACAACAAATATAATAAATAATCACAAAATAATTTAGTTTAGTTTGGTGCGTAGACCTGCCAACTAATGGCTATTTTTAGAAGAAGAAAAACAGCCCACATTTCCTTAGACCTGTAGACCACTACTGACCTGTACACCACTACTGACCTCAGAATCAGCTGCCGTTCAATCTCCTGCTTTTCTCTCTCTTTCCTAAAATTTCTTCATTATCTATCTGGTCAATGAATTGAACAATATACCGGTACAACAGCATTAACAGGGACACAATGGGCCAGATTTACTAAAGGTTTGCGTGAGTAAAAACGTGTGCAAACTTGATTGTGCATGGAGAATGACGTCTTTCAAAAGTGTAAGATAGCACCTGTTCATTTACTACTTTTGCCTTAATGAATATGCAATTTGGGGCTTTTCAATTTTATTGTGAAAAGTAATGGGAAGTTAACATGCAAATACATTGATTTACTTTACACAATGTGATCTAACAAGACTAAAAGCTATTTCATGTGAGTGCAACAGCATCAGTATTTAATATGTTGGAAAGGAAGGTGTAAACCGCCAAGTGTTGCGCAGAGATGGCTGCTGTTATCGTTGCGTGGAGACTGAGCCGTAATTAAAGAAGACGTAGAGAAATTAAAAACATTTAAATATACACTGCTCAAAAAAATAAAGGGAACACTAAAATAAAATATCACATCCTAGAGCTGAATGAATGAAATAATCTCATTAAATACTTATTTCTTTACATAGTTGAATGTGCTGACAACAAATTCATACAAAAATTATCAATGGAAATCAAATGTATCAATGGAGGTCTGGATTTGGAGTCACACTCAAAATCAAAGTGGAAAACCACACTACAGGTCGATCCAACTTTGATGTTATGTCCTTAAAACAAGTCAAAATGAGGCTCAGTAGTGTGTGTGGCCTCCACGTGCCTGTATGACCTCCCTACAATGCCTGGGCATGCTCCTGATGAGGTGGCGGATGATCTCCTGAGGGATCTCCTCCCAGACCTGGACTAAAGCGTCCGCCAACTCCTGGACAGTCTGTGGTGCAACGTGCCGTTGGTGGATGGAGCGAGACATGATGTCCCAGATGTGCTCAACTGGATTCAGGTCTGGGGAACAGGCGGGCCAGTCCATAGCATCAATGCCTTCCTCTTGCAGGAACTGCTGACACACTCCAGCCACATGAGGTCTAGCATTGTGTTGCATTAGGAGGAACCCATGGCCCACTGCACCAGCATATGGTCTCACAAGGGGTCTGAGGATCTCATCTCGGTACCTAATGGCAGTCAGGCTACCTCTGGCGAGCACATGGAGGGCTGTGCGGCCCCTCAAAGAAATGCCACCCCACACCATTACTGACCCACCCCAAACTGGTCATGCTGGAGGATGTTGCAGGCAGCAGAACATTCTCCACGGCGTCTCCAGACTCTGTCACGTCTGTCACACATCTTTGAAGAGCACAGGGCGCCAGTGGCAAATTTGCCAATCTTAGTGTTCTCTTGCAAATGCCAAACGTCCTGCACGGTGTTGGGCTGTAAGCACAACCCCCACCTGTGGACGTCGGGCTCTCATACCACCCTCATGGAGTCTGTTTCTGACCGTTTGAGCAGACACATGCACATATGTGGCCTGCTGGAGGTCATTTTGCAGGGCTCTGGCAGTGCTCCTCCTGCTCCTCCTTGCACAAAGGTGGAGGTAGCGGTCCTGCTGCTGGGTTGTTGCCCTCCTCCTCCACGTCTCCTGATGTACTTGCCTGTCTCCTGATAGCGCCCATGCTCTGGACACTACGCTGACAGACACAGCAAACCTTATTGCCACAGCTCGCACTGATGTGCCATCCTGGATGAGCTGCACTACCTGAGCCACTTGTGTGGGTTGTAGACTCCATCTCATGCTACCACTAGAGTGAAAGCACCGCCAGCATTCAAAAGTGACCAAAACATCAGCCAGGAAGCACAGGAACTGAGAAGTGGTCTGTGGTCACCACCTGCAGAATGACTCATTTATTGGGGGTGTCTTGCTAATTGCCTATAATTTCTACCTGTTGTCTATTCCATTTGCACAACAGCATGTGAAATTGATTGTCAATCAGTGTTGCTTCCTAAGTGGACAGTTTGATTTCACAGGAGTGTGATTGACTTGGAGTTACATTGTGTTGTTTAAGTGTTCCCTTTATTTTTTTGAGCATTGTATATATTATTATTCTATATCCACTGACGACCTGTCCAGGACGTACCCCGCCTTTCGCCCGATGTCAGCTGTATTGACCCTGTATGCAGTATAAGCGGTTGACGATGGATGGATGGATTATTCTATATCCAATATATCAAAATATATATTCGATGAATTTTATTTATTCAATTTCCTTGAAGCTCTGGGAATACCTTTGTATTATCCCTATTGCCCCCATTGAAAGTGATGCCAACTGTGAGGTGTTTTTATCGTATTTTATTGAAAAGGTGGAGTTAATTCGGGCTTCTATCATACCCAATGCCACTTACTTGGATTTCCCACACCCACAGTATGACACTTTTAACCAATTTTATCCAATTACATTTACGCAACTTGTAGAAACAGTATCACACATGAGAGTATCTTCCAATCCTGGATGTGCTCCGAAGGGCGGCGAAAAGGGGCCTATTAGTTTATAATGGTGACACTCTTTTGATCTTTCCGGACCTGCCGTCTACAGTCACGAAGAGGAGAGGGGCTTTCAGAGGAGTAAAAGATCATCTTCGCAACTGTTGTGATGTGAAGTTTGGAATGCTATACCCAGCGAGGCTGAGGGTAATGTCCTCCCAGAGCGAGAAGATTTTTACGGATCCGGCTGCTTTAAAGGACTATGTGATGACCTTAACACCTGGTGGCAGGGGGGCTCAACAGGATGATGGCTGAGTATTTCGTATTAACAAGGCAACTACTGCCTGCTAAGAAATTAATATACTCTGATGTTATCTAGTGTTTACTTCTAAGTTTTGTATTTTAATTCGGACACTGCCATTTGGGGGCCTTTTTGATCGGCAATGTTTGCACTTAAATATTGTTGCTGTATTGTTATGATCATATCCTGTTGGATATCATTTTATTTTAACTTAACTTCCTTGTAGGAGCAACTGTAGCATAGTGTGTGAGTACACAGTAATAGACTAATATTACATGTTAGGTTTTAGCTCTTTTGGGAGGTGGGGGGTGGTCATTTCCTTTTTGGGAAGGAATGTTTTGCTGGGTAGTTGTATGTTTAAATGTTTCTTTTTCCAGCTGCAGTTTTACTTTTCACTTTTTTATTGTACACCTCATGTATATTCCTTACTAATATGACTTTTTCTTGTAATTTAGTTAATACTACTAAACCTCCTACTACTACTTTTATCTAAAGCGACTTAGAATTGCTATACATGCCTCTGGAGCAACTAGGGGTTAAGTGTCTTGCTCAGGGACACAATGGTGGATGGGTCACCCGGTTCTCTCACACCAATGGCAGGTATCTTATCCATTGCGCCAGCACCACCCGTGTAATAGTGTACTCAAACAGAAAAGGGTATTTAGTCATCTTCAGACTTTTAAACCAGATATTGTGTTTCTCCAGGAGACACATCTCTGCACCACTGAATGTAAAAAAAAATAAGACAGAGTTGGTTTTCTCAAGTGTATCACTCCAGGGCCAGGGGCGTCGCGATACTTATAAAGAGGAATCTTCATTTTTTTTCTACCAATGTTGTATCTGATATCTATGGTTGTTTCCTAATCATTACAGGTAAACTTTTTAATTATACCCAATATCTAGTTATTCTTGTTAATCTCTACGCTCCAAATTGGGACAACCCACAATTCTTTACTAGGATCATTGGAATGCTGCCGGATCTTAGTTGTCACTATTTAAACTTGGGTGGGGATTTTAACTTAGTTCTTGATCCTAACCTGGATAGGTCCAGACCACGGCATCCTGCTGGGCTCTCTAAATCTGTGTCCTTGCTTAAATCTTTTCTTCAAACTTATAGTCTGTCAGACCCACTGCGTGTAATAGAACAGGGATAAATAAAGAACGCTTTTCCTTTTATTCACCTGTCAGTCATTCATATTTGAGGATTGATTACTTTCTACTAGATAAAACTCTCATCCCTAAAGTTACCACTTGTAAATATCATGCTATTGCAATCTCTGATCACTCGCTGGTGCAAATTGATATTCTGTTCACAAACTGTTGTGCTACTCCCACCTAATTGACTTCTTTTTAGAATTAAACACAACCCTGGGCATTTCAAAGTCCACAATCTCAGAGTCCCTTAAGGCGTATCTGCGTGGACAAATTATTTCGTATACAGCAAATAAGAACAGAAAACGTGGGGAGAGAGTCAGAGAACTTACTGAACTCATTGTAAACCTTGATTTGCAGTTTGCCAACTATCCCTCTGCTGATTTGTACAAGCAGAATCTTATTCATCAAGCTGATACTGAGACAGCGCGTTTATGAACATGGGGAGAAGGCAGGCAGACTACTCTCTCATCAGTTACATCAGTCTATATTGAGCCATGCAATATCAGAGATTGGGGTACAGTCAGGGCAGATTGAGACAGACCCGAAAAAGATCAATGCAGCTTTTAGATGCTTTTATCAGGATCTTTATAAAACCAGGAGTGCAACCCTTCTTACTGACACAGATTCCTTTTTCGGCAATTTGAATATTCCAACTATTAACTCGGACAAGCGGCAGTTACTTGAAACACCCATTACAACTCCAGAAGTTTTACAAGCGATCAGATCCTTACAAAGTGGCAAAGCCCCTTGCCCGGATGGGTATTCTTTGTGATGTTTATTTGGAAACTCATGCTGTCTTGGTACTTCCACAAACCCTGTCTCAGGCCACAATATCTGTGACTTTAAAAAAAGACAAATATCTTCATTAGTCTGCTAAACGTGGACTTCTTTCGAAAGCCCCCACACTTCGTCTTGAAAAAGTGACCCCTGCCATTATACATACAGACCAAACGGGCTTTATAGCTAATCAACAGCCATATTTTAACATTAGACGTCTATGTAATGTGCTATATTCAAGGCATTCCACTAGCCTTCCTGAATTGATAGTCTCACTCGATGCCAAGAAGGCTTTCAATTGTGTTGAATGACCCTACTTATTTTCTGCCCTAAGTAAGTTTGGCTTTGGCCCGAGTTTTATTTCATGGATAAGGATTTTGTATTCGTATACACGTATTCTGTTCGTACTAATAATGACACGTCAGACTACTTTCCCCTATATCGCAGTACTAGGCAGGGCTGCCCTCTCAGCCCTCTCCTGTTTGACCATGCAATAGAACCTTAGCTATTGCACTCCAGTCCGACGCAGATTAAAGGAATTTCTCATGGTTCCACTATTCACAAGTTATCGCTGTACGCAGACGATCTTCTTCTGTACCACACTGACCCAGCTGTGTCTATTTCGTGGATTCTGGAATGTCTCAAAACTCATTGAATTTTGGTAAAAGTGTACTCTTCCACGTTAATAAACAAGCAAGGGATGCAGACTATTCAGAATTTCCGTTTAGGACAGAACAAAATTCCTTTACATATTTAGGAATTCAAATATCGCAAACTTTTAAAGGCCTCTAATTTTGCCCCTCTCATTGACAAAGCCAAGGCAGATTTAGCATGGTGGACAGCTCCCCCAATCTCTCTTGCAGGGCGGGTTAATACAAAAAACAGTGGTCCTACCTAGATTTCTGTAGCTCTTCCTAATGATACTAGTTTTCCTTCCTAAATTATTTTTTAAGAAATTAGATGAGATTGTGTCTACTTTTATTTGGAACAAAAAATTTCCAAGAATCCGGAAATCCCAACTTCAGAGCTCTAAAGCTAATGGGGTCTTAGCCCTACCAAATTTCTTATACTACTATAGGTCTGCGAATATTGTAAACGTGTCGATTTGGCTTCGTACATTTAAGGAGAACACAGGTTCACTATGGTCCATCATGGAGCTTCATTCTAGTCTCCCTACCTCACCTGTTGCCATGACATGCTCAGCCTTACCTGTGGTTAGATTCCATTTGGTCTCAATGTAGACGACATTTTGGGTTTAAACAATCACTTATCTGTGCACCTATAACATCAAATCCTTTCTTTACTCCAGCTCAGTCTGACCCTGGTTTCAAGATTTGGTGCAACAGGGGAATAGTAAATTTTAGAGATCTTTTTGAGAATGGGTCATTCATGTCATTTGATATCTTAGCCGAGAACTTTGATCCACACTCCTTACTTCGTAAGCCCTTCCGCCCTGTCTAAACTTAAAGATGCCTGGGAGGAGGATATGTGGCATATGGGTTCTGGGGTGGTATTTGTAAGGCTTTTCTCATGCTTATAAAAGGAATATGGATCCTGTTTTTGGTGTCGCAGTCACATTACCCCATATCAGTCCAATGTAGTTGACTTTGCATCATTGTTAGCACGTAGGTTAATACTTCTGAAATGGAAGGATGAACGCCCCCCATCTTTTATTCAGTGGGTAAGAGATGTAATGATGTGTCTACAAATTGAAAAATTACGGTACAGTCTGCAAGGTTCACTGGAAAAATACAGTAAAACCTGGCCACCCTTTCTTGAATATGCTGAAACATTACCAATTACAGAGTAGTAATATACTGACATATTTCTAAGTAGTATAAACTGATGTTACCATGAATGCCTATATGTGAATGTGTACAATAGTATGTGCATTTTATTTTGTATTTTGTATGCTGCAGCTGTTGGGTTTGTTTTTTGTTCTGTATTATTATTTTATGTCGCTGTGTGTAGTATGACACTAGTTGGTATGCATTTGTCATTATTGTTTTGTAATGCCTTTGTTCCTGTTTTTGTATAAAATACATTTCCTTGAAAATAAAGTGTTCAAAAAAAAAACTGTAAAAAATACCTGGACTGGACATCTCCCTCCCCGAAAATTATAACTCTCCAAGTTGCCCTTTTTTGCAAAAATTTTAGAAAAAATTGTGTCCAAGCAGCTTCTCCATACATTGGAAACAAATAACATCTTTGAAAAGTTTCAGTAGGGCTTCAGGAAATACCATAGCACTGAAACAACATTGCTCAAAGTTACCAATGATCTTTTGATGGCTGCAGATAGTGTAATGTGCTCTGTAATTGGACTCTTAGATCTTAGTGCTGCGTTTGATACAGTTGACCATAGCATCCTCTTGGAGAGAATGAGGCGCTGGACTGTTTTAGACTGGTTTATATCTTACTTGTCGGATAGGGGTTTCTGTTTGTCTTTGAATAATTATATGTCCTCATACTACTGTTAAGTATGGTGTGCCGCAGGGGTCAGTCTTGGGACCAATCTTATTTTAATTATATATGTTTACTTTAGGGCATATTATTCAGAGAAATGGTATCTCTTTCCACTTTTATGCAGATGATACACAGTTGTACCTGCCCATTAAACACGCTGACCCTGAAATATTAACTTCTTTGAAGGACTGCCTTAGTGAGTTAAAAAACTGGATGTCCAATAATTTCCTTCAATTAAACTCAAATAAAACAGACATCCTCATCATTGGCCCCAAGCATTTGACAAAACATATTAAGCTGTTCACAGATTGCTTTGGTTTATCAGATCAAATTAAGCCAGTGGCAAAGAATCTTCTGCCTCCATACTCCCTCTTCCTAAATCCCATAGAGGAGTTTTTCTCTGCATGGAGGTGGAAGGTGTATGACCACCATCCACATGACCAGATGACCTTACTGGATGCCATGAATGCGGGATGTGGAGACACTTCTCCTGAAGACTGCCAGGGTTGGATTAGACATTCCAGAAGATACTTTCCAAGATGCATCGCCAGGGAAGACATAAGATGTGATGTTGATGAGAACTTGTGGCCAAATGCAGCAGAAACAGAGGACTAGCACCCTCAAGTACGGTACATTGAGTTTTTGAGGTGTTTCTTATTTGTATTACTGTTTGCAGCCCTGTAATTCCAGAAATTTGTGGGGGTGTTCAACTTACAGTAACATTTTTCACAGTTTACAATACTATCCACAGATATAGAGCAAATAAAGGAATGAATGAAGGAAGGAAATGAGCAAACTGCTGCATTTCTCATGCATTCTTGTTACATATACTTTAATACTGTCAAAGTGAAAATATGTTATTGTTACTGTATAATGAAAACCTAATTTATTTGCTCACGCTTAAAAGACAAAAGTTCTTCATTTATGTAATGCTCCCTGTTTTTAGTGTTTTGTAGATCAGTGTGTTATGAGTGAGACTGAATGCTTTCTAAATGAGAATTGTTGCCAGTGTTTTGGTTGAACGAGTCCATTTTGAGACTTGTACAAAGTGTTTTGGTGGTTTGAGTGACTTTTGGAGGTCAGATTAACTGTTTGGCCAAGATGCATGTTGGTAATGCATACTGTGTGAAGAGTTTTGAAAAAGTGGCTTCAGTTGTGACCATTGCATCTTAGTAATTGAAAAAACTGTGAATCCCTTGTTAAAGCATACTTTTATCGAAGAGTATTCCCTGCTTTTACCTGATTTTAAGTATATTTTGCAGTGACTTTGGTTTTTTTGTATTGTTTTATGTTTTTATGTTATAACTGCTTCATGTTAAGCACTTTGTAACGTTGGTTTTAAAAGTGCTCTATAAATAAAGATTATTAACATTCATGCCTGTTACGGCCCTTGAGCCCTGTGTCTGTGTACTGCTGCTCGTCTGTGCTCTGCAGGTCCTGCCCTTCCCCCCCCTCTAATGTTGCAGCCAGGAGGCTAGGGTGCACACCTGTCCCCAGATTAAAATCAGCGGGAGCGCAGGAGCCGGTATAAGGAGCAGAGAGCAGGCAGACTGGGTGTGGAGAGTGTGGAGTGCAGATGGTATGGAGAGCTGGGTGAAACTACAGTGCAGCAAGTGATAAGTCTGAACCTTGTGGTGGGGTTCACTCCCTCAGTGGAGGGAGGGTGAAATTCGTTATTGTATCCTGTGTTGTTTTCTCATTTGTGGCATTTGTGGGCGCTTCCTTGTTTTTGGGAAGTTGTTTTTTGTAGACCCACCCTGAGGGTACCTTAGCTTTTTTTTCTCCTTATTGTAAATAAAACGCGTATGACCTGTAAAAGCTGTCTCCTGGCTTCCTTCAACCTGGAGTGATTCTATTATTGTCACTAACCTCCTCATCCCCTGGACTTTCCACTGGAGGTTCGTAACAATGCCAATTGTTGTTTCGACCTGACTTCTTTTCTCCGTGAGATGGAAGAATATAGAAAGTTGCGTGGCGCTATGGAGAGCCCCCAGCTGCAGTAGTCCAGCCAGAGGGAACGATCGCCAACTGTTCACAGCGCGCCAGTTGTCCTAAAAGCGACACAACCCATTGTAGATATTGGAAAAGGAACGACGGACGACAGTATGAGGGACAAAAAATGACATATCTATAAATGAATAAATAAATATATAAATGCAGAAATAAATAATTAAATGCAGGAATAAATTAAAATTATATATATATTTTGGTAATTAAAAAAGGTTATTTCAGTATTTATTTCTGTGTTTCTGTATTTATTTATGCATTTATTTCTGTATTTCTACATGTATTTATATATTTATTTCTACATTTATATTTATTTCTTTCTACATTTATTTCTTTCTGTATTTCCACATTTATTTTTCCCTGCGTCTGTATGCTAGTAGAGTGGGTGGTGCCAACATCAGTCTGAAGCAGGATTGGCTAGCTGGGGGCCGCATCGCAAACCAGACAGAAGCAAGCTATTCATCTACATGACACAAGCCAGCTACACAGTAGATTCCTTTAGTCAAACATATTCAGTGTTGACCTACATGGATTCTTCCATGGTTATTACAACAACAGCTAGAGTAAGATTCTTCCACTGTTGGTGTAGTTTTTCGTAGTTAAAAGACTTGGTGAAAGAATTACTCCGGAAAGCCGCGCCCAACTCCTTCTCTTGGATTTCAACCTTCAACCAACTGAATTTTTTACTGCGCCATTTTCCTTGTCAAAAGTCTGTGGTAAGTGTCTCTAAATGTCTTATTAAATCATTGTTTTGCATTTCAATAGAAGCAGCAATGTAGAATATTGATGTCCACCTACTCTGCAGCCGGTTGTATGTCTTAAAACACTTTTATTAATTACGAATTACGAAGGGCTAACGTGACAGAGTTGATAGCTAACATTAGCTCCAATGTGCCATTAAATGGACGAGCAAAAGTAAAAAGCCTTAACTTAATCCAACCTGCTAAACTATATTTCAATTTCAAAAATTTAATGCAACATGACAACTGATGCTCCAGCAGCAGGACCTTAACATAACTTAATGACTTTAGCTTTCTAAAGGATCAAGTTCCAAGTTTCTCAAACCCCAAAAATTCCGGAGCATAGCGTTAACATTAAATACTGGTAACATTATCCAGTCTAGCTTGTGCTTTAATGCGACCTCATGTCCCAAGAGTGTCATTTAAAAGTGATCTAACTTGAAACATGATGAATAAGAAAACGTCTCGGGTTACGTATGTAACCCTTGTTCCCCGAGAAGGGGAACGAGACACTGTGTCGGTGACGACACTATGGGAACGCCTCTGGGTGTGGCAGGGCTGAACTATGAATGAAACTACTCCAATCCTATTTGTGTTACTAGAACGGTAGTGTGTGACGGCGTAACCAGAGGGGTATATAAGCATACCGGCACACAGGACACATTAGCCCTTTCTATTAAGCAAGCCACTCCAGGCGGGGTGAGGTGTGGCGGACCGACGCAGTGTTTCGTTCCCCTTCTCAGGGAACAAGGGTTACATACGTAACCCGAGACGTTCCCCTTCGAGGGAACTCGAACTGCGTCGGTGACAACACTATGGGAACGAGATACCCACTTAGGCCGCGCCGAAACCACTCCTGCCCCCAGCGTGCAGAACCTGACGGCACGACTAGGAGGAGAAACCGCGCACCTGATAGGCCAGGGAAATAGTCTGAATGATACAGTTGCTGATGGTGTGTTTAGAAGCAGGGAGCCCAGCCTTGGGGGACCCGAAACACACCAGCAACTGGTCTGCTTTCCTCCACCGGGAAGATCTCAGAGTGTAAATACTCAGAGCTTTGATAGGGCAGAGCAGATGAAGTCTCCCGTCCTCCGCCGTCACATGAGTTGGGGGATGAAACGCCTGCAGCACCATGGACCCTGCCAGTCTGGCCGGAACCTTAGGGACATAACCTGGACAAGGGTGCAGGATGGCCCTGACCCTCCCTGGGGCAAACTCCAGGCATCGGGGAGACACCGAAAGTGCCTGGAGATCCCCCACCCTCCTCAGAGAGGTGATAGCGAGGAGAAAGGTCATCTTAAGGGTCAGGTGCTTGGCCTCAGCCGACTCCAGGGGTTCGAAGGGGGCCTCAGCCAGCGCTTCGAGAACCACTTCCAGGTCCCAGGTGGGAAACCTGGAACGAGTCACAGGTCTCATCCTCCTGGCTCCACGGAGGAAGCGCACGACCAGTGGAAGCCTCCCCAAGGGCCCATCACTCAGAGGGGAGTGGAATGCTGCAATGGCAGCCACATACACTTTGAGCGTGGACGGGGAGAGGCCAGCAGAGAAACGGTGCTGGAGGAACTCCAGTATCACAATTACCGAGCAGGTAACTGGGTCCACCGCCCGTTCTCTGCACCAGGTGGTGAACACATTCCACTTTAGGCCATACATCCTACTCGTGGACGGGGCTCTGGAGCTGAGCAGCGTCTCGACTGCTCCTGTCATCAGGCCCGCCACTAGGAACTGCGCCCCCTCAGGGGCCAGACCCATAGCTGCCACAGGGCGGGGTGCGGGTGAAAGATCCGGCCCACTGCCTGGGACAGCAAGTCTCTCCTCAGAGGGCCCTCAAGGAGCGATATTAAATCCGAGAACCACACTCGTGCCGGCCAAAACAGGGCTACTAATAGTAGACTGACGCCGTCCTGGCGGACCCACTCCAGAACCCCCAGGAGCAGAGCGACTGGGGGAAACGCATACAGAAGCCCTAGCGGAGCTACGTCCGTCGCTCTACGGAGCTCAGTCAGGTCCTCCTCAGAGGGACCTCCCCCTACGTCACAGTCCCAAAGGAGATCGGCCTGGTATGCCTGCAAGACAGCCATCATGTGCAGGCTATCACCAGCTCGACCCGCTGCCATGTAGGCCTTGCCCACCAAATCGGACGTCATCCGACACGGCTTGGTGGGGAGCGCCGGCGTCCAGAGGGATGAGGCGAGGTTGGGAGAGAGGTAGCTAGCCAGCGCCTCCTCCACCCGTGGCATCGCTCTGTAGCCGTGCTGTCTGATCTCCGTCACATTGCCGTAGTCCAGCTGGGGGGATGTAGACAGCCGTGCAGAGAAGGGTTCCACAACGAGTTGTGTAGATCCGGAAAAAATGGTAATGGCCGACGCGGGGGTGGCGCTTGGTGCTGCAGAAACCGCTCGTCTAGTTTGCTGCCCACCGAAGGCTGCTGCACCGACCGTGGCCAATCAATGTGCAGCTTGGCCACAGCCCGCATCACCCCTTCCAACAACTCCTCTTATCCTGCCGAGAAACGGGCTCCCGATCGGGGACGAGGATTCCGCGGACGAGGACCGGAAAAAGGCCTCAGCTGTTCTGGCACCCTTGGTAATCTCGCATTGTGATCCCCAGGATCGGAGCCGCCGCGACGCCTCAGCGACCACGGGGCCTGTGCCACGGGGGGAGCGGATCCGACCATCCTCTAGAAAGAGAGCCGCTCGAGACCTCAGCACCCTCAGGGGCAGGGCCTCACAATGGTCACAGGCAGCCCCCTCGAGAGCTGCCTGGGCGTGCGACGTCCCCAGGCATGAGACGCACATCCCGTGGGTATCACCTTCTGTGATGAAGCGCTGACAAGACACACTATCGAAATTGCTTCGACATGATCTGCTGCTTCGTCTCGACTTCAGGTAAGATGATGGAACTTCCAAACAAAGAAGCTTATGTGTCCTGTGTGCCGGCGTGCTTATATAACCCTCCGGTTACGCCGTCACACACTACCGTTCTAGTAACACCAATAGGATTGGAGTAGTTTCATTCATAGTTCAGCCCTGCCACGCCCAGAGGCGTTCCCATAGTGTCGTCACCGCAGTTCGATTTCCCTCGTAGGGGAACTATTATACTATTAGTGATGGCACTGAAACACGGTCTTAAACTGGCACGGGGCTACAGTGTAAGTTACTGTTCAGGCTGCAGCCTCTGCCTGCTCTGTGTCAGCTCCTGCCCACACACACACACACAGCGGCCAGCAGAGGGCGAGGCCGCGGTGTACACCGTGTTAGGAAGGGAGCTCTAAACTACACAAGTTTACCACTGCTACGCTCGTTAGTGTAAGTATGTGCAATAAAACCTTCGTGACTAAAATTATATTACTTTATCAATCCACCTGTGTGCAGTGTAAACATGTAGAAAGTGTTATTTTAATGTGCTCTGTTCTCCAGTCTCATCTTCTGTGTGTTACGAGCACAGCTAATTAATTAATTAATTAATTCGGCAATTAAAGTTAGCCAAATGTTATAATCGCTGTGGCAATAAGGTTTGCTGTGTCTGTCGGCGTAGTGTCCAGGGCATGGGGCGCTACCAGGAGACAGGCCAGTACATCAAGAGACGTGGAGGAGGCAGTAGGAGGGAAACAACCCAGCAGCAGGACCACTACCTCCACCTTTGTGCAAGGAGGAGCAGGAGGAGCAGGAGGAGCACTGCCAGAGCCCTGCAAAATGACCTCCAGCAGGCCACATATGTGCATGTGTCTGCTCAAACGGTCAGAAACAGACTCCATGAGGGTGGTATGAGAGCCCGACGTCCACAGGTGGGGTTTGTGCTTACAGCCCAACACCGTGCAGGACATTTGGCATTTGCCAGAGAACACCAAGATTGGCAAATTCGCCACTGGCGCCCTGTGCTCTTCACAGATGAAAGCAGGTTCACACTGAGCACATGTGACAGATGTGACAGAGTCTGGAGACGCCGTGGAGAATGTTCTGCTGCCTGCAACATCCTCCAGCATGACCGGTTTGGGGTGGGTCAGTAATGGTGTGGGATGGCATTTCTTTGGGGGGCCGCACGGCCCTCCATGTGCTCGTCAGAGGTAGCCTCACTGCCATTAGGTACCGAGATGAGATCCTCAGACCCCTTATGAGACCATATGCTGGTGCGGTTGGCCCTGGGTTCCTCCTAATGCAACACAATGCTAGACCTCATGTGGCTGGAGTGTGTCAGCAGTTCCTGCAAGAGGAAGGCATTGATGCTATGGACTGGCCCGCCCGTTCCCCAGACCTTAATCCAATTGAGCACATTTGGGACATCATGTCTCGCTCCATCCACCAACGCCATGTTGCACCACAGACTGTCCAGGAATTGGCGGATGCTTTAGTCCAAGTCAGGGACGAGATCCCTCAGGAGACCATCTGCCACCTCATCAGGAGCATGCCCAGGTGTCGTAAGGATGTCATACAGGCACGTGGAGGCCACACACACTACTGAGCCTCATTTTGATTTGTTTTAAGGACATTACATCAAAGTTGGATCGGCCTGTAGTGTGGTTTTCCACTTTGATTTTGATTGTGACTCCAAATCCAGACCTCCATGGGTTGATAAAGTGTATAGCATTGAGCAGTGTATATTGATTCGGTTCGTTTTGGACGGTTTATATATTGACATTTTGCATTTTTAACTGTGTCTGTTGTGGTAATGCTAATGCTATAAGTTAAATATTATATATACACACACACAGGGTGTAATGATACACCAAATCCACGGTTCGGCTCAGACCTTGATTTTTGAGCCATGTTCGTTTCATGTCACAGTCACCCCCCCTTTAATTTTTTTGATAAAGGTAAAATGTCTCAAAAAAACTGCATCATGAGATGTCTACGTCTCTGAAGAAGTAGCACAGCAACCCAATGCTGGTGTATTTACTATCAGATCTGACAATTGTAAACTTGATTTCCATTTCTTTCACCATAGTCCATGGATAATGACTAAGACCCAGTTACACTTTAGTTGTGAGATAACAACAAATGGTGTTTATTTCTTCTCTCCTCCCTCTCTATCCTGAACTACACTTAGATTCCAAGGGGACAACCTCTTCCAGCTCTTCCCAGTCCACCAGGCCACTGCTTGATGTCGTAACCAAGTCAGCACTGTACGTTTCAGCTTGTGGCTCAGATGATCTAGTTATCCTGGATGAGATTTATTGTGAGAGCCTCCTTTGCACAGTTTTTTGATTGGTAGCTATTTCTGTAGGTGTATTTACTGTAAGTTGATCCTGATTATTTTTTGTTAGTGAATATTGTCTTGTCTTCTACTCCTTTCACAGTTAATTGAATCTGCACTGACCAAGAAACCTGGTGGAGGTTGTATCATCAAGGCGAAGAAAGCTCTGACTGACTCCTCACAGCAACAGATGGTTAAAGGATAATCTTAGTATTTTTAAATATGGGCCCCATTTTCACTTATTTTGGTGTTGCAGTAGATGGATTCCAGGAGACACTCTGTTTTTAACAGGAAGCTGAAATCTAATAATAATCTACATTCAACACAAACACACAGCAGTCACACGCCAGCATCACAACTCTCTTGGGCTTATTTGGTAGATTTTGGTCAGAGTTGATTGGTAGATTCCAAATAATGGCATGATGATGTTTGTTATTAAAATATATTTAATTTTTGCATTTAATTATTTATTTCTGCATTTATATATTTATTTATTCATTTATAGATATGTCATTTTTTGTCCCTCATAGTACAGGTACAGGAGATCCCGGAGCGACCGGGTACGCTGCGAACGGTCGGTGATTGTTCCCTCTGTCTGGATGAAGCAGCTGATTTTACGCATGATCCATGATGATATAGAAATATGGAAATTAATGAAAAAAAGCATACTGTCAATATTTTATAGCTTCAGCCCCCCTAAAATAGGCTTAACTACGTCCATGGCGATCACAAGGAAGTATTGTTGATTTAGACAAAAACAAGTGTTAGCAATAAATACTTCTTCATCTATGTGTACCATTGATGTTCACAGAACTGCTGTAATTAGTATTTCAGTAGGTTGAGTCAATATGGTCTCTAAAAAGAAGTAGTCTATTTCACATTATGTCACAAGCCACACCAACTTTGATCAATTATAGCTTAACTTTATATGATACTCCTGGAGCAGATAGTGTACTGACCGTCTTGAAACTTAAAAGGGCTATATGAAGCTTTTTAATGAAATGAATCACTTTTTTATTGCCTGTGTGTGAAGGGGCTGTAATCTCACATAAAAACGATCCACTAAGGTCACTAGCTGTTGTTTTTTTTAAGTTAACTCTAACGACCAGTATGCCTAATTCTGTGATTTTCCGGGAAATCTATTGGCTATGACTGTATGCAATAACACAGCAACAACACCGCAGCCAAGGAGATGTGTCCTCTAAAACCAAAAAATCGACCGGCTCCCAGCACAACACAGATTCCATGTAAAGATTAAAAACAACAACAACGTTTTATGTGCCAAAGCCCTTCAGGACAAACAAGAATCAGATCAACTTCAGGTGAAAACACAGTCAACGTCGGAAAGGCTTGAGTCATGGAGAGACCTCCGCTTTATTTTGAAACCGACACAGAGTTGGCTTTCATCCTATTAGACAGGTACAGCAAAGCATGTGAAACATATTGTGATTTTGTGTTTTAGTTGGCTCAAGTAAGAAAAAATTAGCTAAAATGCAGACTAGTCGCTAACGTTATCCGGTGCAAAATACTATAACCTTAATTGCAACGTTATGGCTTGGCACTAGGGGTGTGTTGAGACACCTAAGCCACGAAACACGAGACTGGGTTTACGAGATCCAGACGAGATTTTTTTTTTATATTTTTTTTAAGAATTAATTATTTAACAATTTATGGTGAAAATATTTTTTTTTTTGTAAAGGGAACCAATTCAAAAGGCTTTAAGGTTTAAGGCTACTGAAACTGGCATGCATGTGTGTGCATGAGTATCGGTAAAACGACAATAAATCTAAGCAAACAATACAAGATAATGTAGCTGGCTGCCCCTGCCTAAAATCAATATAGAATCACTAGCCTATAGGCTTGTGTAAACAAACCACGTTTATTTTGTACTGTTACATCATTTCTTGCAGGCTAAAATAAACAGTTTAGCTGAGAAACTAATGTGGCAAGCCATAACTTTGCAACGGATAATGTTAGCGAGCAAGCGATGATTTAGCTGACTACTATCTACTCAGAATAGATGTATGATATGTCTGGTATCTAATGTTAGCAACTGGTCGGCTTCAGACTGCAAGTTATCATTATCTAACTTGATCCAATGAAACATATAGGTGCACGACAACAACACAGTGCAACATAACACAACAGAAAACGATCGTACAATAATATGATACTATGTAGTTGGACGTACAGTATGTATCAGTATATACAGCTAATAAGAAAAATGGAGCCAATGGTACAAAAATATTGAAACATGACCAATAGTAAGAATATTTTACATTTGATTGTAATTTATTTTTAGGCATTCTAAATATATGGTTGTATTTTTTCCCAGCTATCATAAATGTACACAGTCAGGGCCCAACTACATCAACCCCTAGTAATAGACAAGGTGTGCTGCGCCATCAAACTTTGACAGCTGTAGATGAATCTCACTGAGTTTGTCTTATAATTCTAAATGTGTAGATGAGTTAGTGCCATGAATGTCAACATTACCAGTAAGCACATAAAACAGTGTAAGAGATATCAAATGTAATGTCCCACAGGGTTTGTCTACTCAGGAATTTTGTAATAATTTTGTCTGGCTATAGACAATCTAAAAAAGCAATGAAAATAGAGCCACAAGTGGCAATGATCAGGGTCTAAGCAAGTCTCGAAAAACATTTGACATTTTCAGAGGAGAACACCAGATGCCGGTGTCTTTAGAGATTAAAGTGATGAAAGAATTTGGACTTCAAGCCAAGCTTTTTTAAAGAAAATTTCAGAAAAGCAAACTTGATTTTTACAAGATCACCATAAGGTCAGAGAGGGTAAGAATATGTATTTACGTAATACAATACAAATTTTGTTTTCTTTCGCTAGACAAAATGATCATTTCAGTTAAAATTCACATTTACATGTACTCATTTGGCAGACGCTTTTATCCAAAGCGACTTACATTTGGGGAACAACATACAAGCATCGACAGAGCATCAAATACAGCACGAGATCTACAACTGGCAATAGACACTAGTAAGAGCGGCAATAAATACCGGTAAGAGCTAATGGCACATATCACATCAATGGGGTAAATACCTAGGGAAAGAAATAAGAGTTAACAGAAAGTGCAATCAATACAAGATAATTGTAAGGGGATGGAAGAAGAAGAGCACAGGAAGTGCATGTTAGAGGTTAGGAGTTAGGTGTTATAAGAGGAAGTGTTCTCGGAAGAGATGAGTTTTCAAGAGCTTTTTGAAGTTAGAGAGGGACGGCCCTGCTCTGATGGTGTGTGGTAGCTCGTTCCACCATCGTGGTTTCAAAGATGAGAACAGACTGGGATTGCTTTGTGTGAAGGGATGGCAGAGCCAGGCGGCGTTCGTTGGAGGAGCGTAGCGGGCGAGAAGGAACGTAAGTTTGTATTATGGAGTTTAGGTAGATGGGTGCAGACCCAGTAGTCTGGAGGCCATGGGTAGCCAGTGGAGGTCACACAGTAATGGAGTGACATGAGTCCTTATGGGCTGATCAAAAACCAGATGCGCTGCTGCGTTCTGAACCATTTGTAAGGGTTTCACCACACAAAAAAATGACAGTTAACATGAATTATAGATGCACCTAGCTAAGCAAGCTAGCTAGCTCCACATGAAGCTGTTTGCTCCACATTCTCTTCCAAATATGGTCACGTCCTGTGCCGCTGATTGCAAAAAATCAACATGGCGGTGCCCTAACGGCCAAACTCGAGGCTTCAAAACGGCAGTTCACAAACCAATGGGTGACATCACGATGACTACGTCCACTTCTGATTTGAACCCATGAAACTTCAAATTCAATTTCACTGCAGACTCACCATTTGACCGATGTAAAAAAAAACTTTACACTTTATATCTTTGACACATGTGATGCAAATGATTATGTATAGTTGTCTGCTTTTTCTTACATTATCAATTGCTTATGTCATGCTGATCACAATGTATTATACCGGATGTCTGTTAAATAGTCTTACACCCCAAAACATCTAAGCACAAGTTCCTTGCATAAGTCACTACATGCAAAATGGCTGAACACGTTGTCAAAATAAAAGTTAAATAAAGTCAAACTTTATGTTAAACTTTATTGTCATTCTTTGTATTCAAGTATACAGCTGAACGAAATGTTGTTTTGTACAGACCATGGTGCATAAACAAAATAAGAATAGACAACAACAAATCATAACATACTACAGCAGTAACACAGCTCTCAGACCATTCACCTGATACACACAATATCATACACAGTGTACAATAACAAAACAGTGAGCGGTATATACAGTCTCTGACAAAAGTCTTGTCGCTTGTGTACAAATTGACCTGAAGTGCTGCTGAAATATAAGATTTTTTTTACAAGAAATGGCTCATTTTAATCCCAACAGCTTTTGTAATAATGTTTCAGTGCAAAACGAAACTGTCAAAGAGTATTCTAAGATTCACAGCTTGGTAAAGCCCATTGAGTCAATTTTTGCAAAGACATAAGTGTTTTCGCCTTGTCATATGAGCTTCACCTGTGACTAATAATGGATCAATTAGGTCTCAGGTGTGTATAAAAACAACCCCAGTACACTAGACCTTCACATCAACAGCAACTAGACCTCTGCAAACATGCCTAAGATTCACCCTGAGACTAAAGTTTTGATTATCAAGAGGCTGAAGACCAGATCCACTGCTGATGTGGCAGACACCTTCAATGTGTCTCAGCGTCAAGTACAGAGGATAAAAAAAACATCTGAAGACACTGGAGACATTTTTGACAAGCCCAGGTCAGGCAGACCCCGCAAGACAACTGCTCGAGAGGACCGTTTGTTCACTCGAAAATCCAAGGCCAGCCCATTTTCCACTGCAGCAGAGCTCCACGAGACCTGGTCACCTGAAGTCCCTGTGTCAACCAGAACAGTTTGTCGGATTCTGTCTCGAAGTGGCCTCCATGGTCAAATCAGTGCCCAGAAGCCAGCACTAAACAAAAGACAATTGAAAAACCGTGTGGCATTTGCCAAGGCCCACAGCCTGCTAAAAGGATGGACGCTGGAAAAGTGGAAGAAGGTGGATTTTTCAGATGAATCTTCTGTTGAATTACAACACAGTCGCCTCAAATATTGCAGGAGACCTACTGGAGCCCGCATGGATCCGAGATTCACCCAGAAAACAGTGAAGTTTGGTGGCGGAAAAATCATGGTCTGGGGTTACATCCAGTATGGGGGTGTGCGAGAGATCTGCAGGGTGGAAGGCAACATCAATAGTCTAAAATACCAAGAAATCTTAGCTACCTCTTATATTCCCAACCATAAAAGAGTTCTTCCAAATTCTGCAGCAGGATGGTGCTCCATCGCATACTTCCATCTCCACATCAAAGTTCCTCAAGGCGAAGAAGATCAAGATGCTGCAGCATTGGCCAGTCCAGTCACCAGACATGAACATCACTGAGCATATGTGGGGTAGGATGAAAGAGGAAGCACAGAAGACGAAACCAAAGAATATTGATGAACTCTGGGAGGCATGCAAGACTGCTTTCTTTACTATTCCTGATGACTTCATCAATAAATTGTATGCGTCCTTGCCAAACCGCATGGATGCAGTCCTTCAAGCTCATAGAAGTCATACAAGATATTAAATTTGGATCTCACAGCACCACTACTTAATTTGCTGACATATTTTTGTATTTGCAGTAAATTTGTTCAATTTCTGTATAGGCGACAAAACTTTTGTCTTGCCAAAATTTGACCTTTCTGTCTTGTTTAAATGATAAATCTTTTTTCAGTGAAACTAATTTATTTCAGTGCATTAAACATCATTTGAGAGGGTTTTAGCTTTTCATATGAGCTATTTCTAACACCAATTGATTAATTAAAAGTCAGGTTAATAGCAGGTGTTTCTACAAAATAGATAAGCGACAAGACTTTTGTCAGGGACTGTATATACATATATATATATATATATATATATATATATATATATATATATATAGAGAGAGAGAGAGAGAGAGAGAGAGAGAGCTCTTCAAGACTTTTTTTGTAAATGTCTCCTAATTGTAATTGATGAAGATATCCGGTGTGATTACAATCTGTGAACGGACAGACAGAAACATCAGCCTAAGGAGGGTTTCCCATTGTGCTATGCAGTGCTGTAAAACAGTCTTGTCTTTTTCTTTTCTGTATCACAATGACATGGGCTGTCAACAAATTACAGTACAAACAGTAAAAATGTAACTGTGAATCCTGTCCAATCTCTTGCAATGTATAACTTTATACTGTTGAAATACAGTAGATGTACATTTTCAATCATTCTCATCAAAACGATAGCCATAGTTTACATCAGATAACACTTACAGAGTATACTGTTATATCGATAACATGACTAAACATTCTGACTATCTTGTTCGTAAACAATGACACAAAGACTTGTCATTCTGATGGCACTGACATGTTCACTGACATAAAGATTTGCTTTTCAGCGATAGACTACGGATTTTGAGCAAGTTACGGGCTTTTGCAGGTAATCCACTGTGGTTGATTAGAGAAATGTACCAAAGTTACCAAAATTGAGAAAAACTATAAATTAAAGCTGCATGTAGTGTTGGACGGGCCCTTGCACATGAAACGCGTATTCTGACGCCTTGTCACATGTTTTGGATGCTGCATGAAGGACTTAATCATCACTTTCTGTGTTCCCTATGTGGCACTAGAGAGCACCCGGTAACTATATATATCCCAGTTCATCAACTGTGAAACGTATTTTAATCATATGACTGAAACAACTTTTAATCATCAATGGCTTTAGACTAGACAGTGAAATTTTGAAGTCCAATGTATTAATTCTGTAGGAGGAGTTTGTTAAAGAACAGAGCCTGTAAAATGCCACAAATTACCATTAAATCCAAAATGGCCGACTTCCTGTTCGCTTTAGGGAATGGCTCCAAGAGGCTATTTTCTACATCTGGACATGGTGCATGCGCAATAGAAATTTCGTACATGTAGGTGAAACGTGCCATGGGGCCTGCTTCATTGAAGGACACTTCCTGTTGCCAGTAAGTGGCGCTAAAACTATGGGTGAATATTGGCATGTAGATTTATTCAAGGCGGGACTGTCATTGAATATGTAAAGTTTGGTACAGATGTGAGCCTGTACACTGAAGTTACAACAACTTCCTGTTTCAAGGTGAATGATTAAATTTTTTAATTAAATTAGATTAATTCATTTTTAATAATTCTCTAGGAGGAGATGGTTAAAATCGCCAAAAAATTGCATTAAGTCCAAAATGGGCAACTTATTGAAGCTGATTTATTGGAAAGTGTAACTTATGTGTGTGAATGTGTTTCTTTTTTCAGTGAATATTTTCCACCACTAGTAAATAGTGACTTTAGGGGGCCCTCTGCCACTCAGTGGACCCTCAGTGGTTTTCTTTTTCTTCTGGGTGGTGATGGCGCAGTGGCTAAGACGCATGCCTTTGGTGTGAGTGACCTGCTTAATTCCCTCACTGTGACACATCCACTATTGTGTCCCTGAGCAAGACACTTAACCCCTATTTGCTCCAGAGGCATGCAACCTTTGACATATATAGCACTGTAAGTTGCTTTGGATAAAAGCGTTCTTATGTTAGCTGTTCATTGCTGTTGTTTGGCTTGTTGTCTCTTTGATTTTGTTTTTAGTAATTGTAACTCAATTATTTGCTCAACCCCTCAGCCTGTTTTTATTTTCTATTTCACCCTTTCAAAATTATATTTTAATGTGTTTCTTTTTCAGTTTCCCTGTGTTACTTTTATGTTTGGTGTAAAGCACTTTGAATTGCCTTGTTCTGAATGTGTGCTATACAAATAAATTTGTCTTGCCTGTAGTTTGTTTTTTCTGCCCCAAGCCCCCCATCCCCATTCTCTTGCAAGTGTTTCTATGTGGTGTCTGTGTGGTGTTTGTGCCCCCCATACCCCATTCCTGCCCCCCTGTCCGGCCCGGTGAAAAATTAATACATCATTAAACAAATTAAAATAAATAAATAAGTGTAGCAGGGCTTATAGCTAATGAGGATGCCTCAGTACAGATGTTAACACTGGAGCATGTTTTAGCAGACCACTTTATTCAACATTCTAATCACACACACTTTATGCTTTAGGCTTCCCAGTTCGCTCGCGCTGGTCTCTTCTGTACAGTCCTGCACACAGTTCACTTAACAATAATTCTCAGCATTCATCTCAGCTGTTGTGTGAGTGAGTGTATCACAAAGTGACACAGGTGGACACACCAGTCAAATGATCAATTTCCATTTGCGAAAATTGAATCAAACCAAGCCATTATCCATGTATCTGTTGGATACAACATTGGCAAGGATTTCTAGTTTAGACAGAACACTAGTGACTTTACAATCTGATGCTTTGTTATTGTAGATGGACACAACATGAATCAACAAACATGATGCAAAAGCCTCCTTTTTCCACTAGTAACATGTGTAATGCCAGTCTCTTTTGCCATACCATCTAGGAGGTAGCTTGCATCTGTGCTCCCAGGGCTTTGAATTCATCTCGTACGTTATTAGCATAAAGCTGTTGATTGTAATAAAGTATCTACCAATCTACATTCTTGTTAATCTTCTCTACCAACAGAGGCTTGATTCAAACCCAGCTGCAATCAGATTTCTATCCTTACAGTTTTTCTCAGTCGCTTTGGTACATTTCTTGAATTATCTTTAACATTTTCAAAACTGTAAGTGCATTTCTCGAAACAGGTAGTACAAACAGCACAACACAGTGGCTGACCTGCAAAAGCCCTTGACTTGCTAAAATTCCTTAGTCTGTCTCTCAAAAGTAATATTCTGATGGCACTGACAAGTGCGAACAAGTTAGTGAAAATGTTGAGCCACATTGTCAATATAATGGTGTAGTCTGTAAGTATTTTGTGATGTATACATTGGCTAAGGTTTTGATGACAATGATTGAAAATGCACAACGCTGCACTTTTTCTGTATGGCATATCACTTTCACCAGTACAAAGTTATACATTGCAGGAGACAGGACATGAATCACAGTAATGCTTTTACTGTTCGTACTGCAATTTGTTGACAGAGCATGTCATTGTGATACAGAAAAAAAAGACAGGACTGTTTTACAGCACTGCAGCACAACGGTAAAAATACAAAATTCGAAATGTAAGCATTGGATACTAAGGAAGCTCTAAGCGTACCATAGCTAAATACAGGGGGTCATCAGGTGCATTTCTTTAGGATCATTTCGAAATTTCTTCCAGTGTTGCTGGTTAGCTTAGTTGGTAGAGCACAGGACTTGTAATCTAAGGATTTTGCGTTTGACTCCAGCTCTCAACGAGTTTTTTTTTTTGTGTATTTTTTATCATCTTCTTCAAGAAAGAAAAGAAAAGAATCCAATCACACATTTACTGATGGCTATTTCAAAGGTTCTGAAATAGCCGTCAGGAAATGTCTAACGTTAAATGGATTCCTCTGAACGAGAATGGCAGGAATTTCCTCTGCATGGAAATGATGGGTGAATGAAAAGTCCATAGGTTGATGGATGTAGACCAAGCGCCGGGGCGCACACAGTCCAGCACATGCTTTATTGTGAGCATGTGAAATCATCTCTTCATAAGAACAATGTTGAAGAGGATTATGAAAAAATGGTTTTAAGTGTGGATCAAACACACAACCCTTTCACTATGAGTCCTTCACTCTAGCAACTGAGCTAACCAGTGACACGGGACAGTGCTTTGAAATTATCCTAAAGAAATGCACCTGCCAACCCCTGTATACATACATACACATACACACACACACACACACACACACACACACACACAGTGTATACAATACACACTCACTGTGTATTGTAAATGTTGGGTGAGTGGTAGTATGTTGTGATTTGTTGTTGTCTATTCTAACTTTGTTTATTGTCCGTTAGAAACAACATTTCGTTCAGCTATATACTTGCAGGCAAAGAACATGTTTTGTCACCATATGGTGTAGTATTTGAAGGTTTAGGACCCAAATGCAGGACACAAGGCTGACAGGTACAGTTCAATGATATTTATTAATGGATAAACCAAGAGCGAGCTCACTTACAAGTAGAGTGGCTGAGTCCATAATAGGCCAGGTGAAATAATCCAAAAGAACCGAGTTATCAGCAGGTGGCCTGGTGGATAGCACTGTGGCCTCATAGCAAGAAGGTTCTGGATTCGCACGCTGGTCGTCCTGGCCTTTCTGTATGGAGTTTGCATGCTCGCCCTGTGTCTGTGGGAGTTTTCTCTGGCTGCTCTGGTTTCCCCAACTGTCAAAATTGTGTTAGGTAGGTTGACCTGGCACTGCATGGCAATCTGGAGTTTGTCCCTGGGTGCTGTACAGCGGCTGACCACTTCTCCCTTCAGGGATGGGTTAAATGCAGAGGATGAATTTTGCTATGTGACAAATAAAGTATCTTTTTTTTATCTAACAGAAATAATCCAACGGGTACAGATCCAGGACAGGCAGGGCAGAACACATACCACAGCAAAACTACACATGACATGAGACAGCGCAACAAACAAGCTACAATGACCAGACAAAGACTGAGGTAAAACAAGTAAGCTGGGAGGGTTTACACCAATGAGAGACATGAGACTAACGAGACACAGGCAGGCAGAGAGACAGCAGGGGAAAACAGAGAGACAGGCAGGCAGAGGGCTTCTGGAGTAACAGACAGAATACAGGTTACTAAGCACAGAGAACTAAACTCAACAGAACAGATGACAGGACAAAATGCAGATACAAAACCAAAACCTCAGAATCAAGATCCAAAACCCAAAAACAGAAACAAGAATCAAAACACAGAGAACCTCAAGACAGGATTGTGAGAAAGTCTTTGATTCAGTGACAAAGACTGGCTCCCAGACCTAGTGTTTGCAGCTTGGTGACCAGTTTTATGGGGTTGAATGCAGAACTATAGTCCACAAACAGCATCCTGACGTAGCTGTTGGGATTTTCTGAGTGCAGTGCAATGGAAATTGTGTCATCTGTGGATCTGTTGGTCCTATATGCAAATTGTTGTTTGTCGAGGTCAGGAGGGATGCATGCTTTGATGGAGGGCAGAACCACTCTCTTGAAACATTTTATAATCACCGGGGTGAGAGCATGAACTAATCATTCATGCTTTTAATGGCTGAGGTTTTGGGTATGGGGATTATAGTGGCAGTTTTCAGACAGGTGGAGACAGTGGCTTGTTGTAGGGACAAGTTGAAGATGTGTGTGAATACTGCAGTGAGCTGGTCAGCACATGCCTTAAATACTCATCCTGAGATGCCATCTGGCCCAGTTGCCCTATTACAGTTGATGTTGAGTAGTGCTCTCTTTACTTGGTAGTTCTGGAGAGTGAGTGGCTGGTCACTCTCTGTAAGGCTGGTGTCTGCATCTGGCATCTGGGTTTTGTGTTGGTCACCAAGGAATAGCAAACAGCCTGCATTCCTGAAGAGTCCTTCAATGGCTCCTTCCCTGCGACCTTTACCACTGTTTCAGTGGATTACAGTACCTGGAATAGGCCTTGATATCGCCTCTGCTTCCAGTGATGTCACGAGCATATATGGAAAACACCAATGGGAGTGCTTTCACCCATGATAGTCCTGTTTCATCACAACATTTTGCTAGTTTTACAGTTACAGTTTTAACTGCATAAGTTGATTATTATAAAGCTTGCCACTAACCAAATTTACATTTTTTCAAATTTTCTAATAGCAGAAAAGGGCAGGTGATGTAGTATAAAGAGCGATAAAGTATGTGTAAGGAGGGTGGAGGGGTGGCTAGACATGTCAAGTAAACTAAGGACTTTCACTCAGGAGACCAAGGTACTAGTCCTGTGTGAAAAAATGTTGACATGTTTTAAGTTAAATAATGTTTTGTAAATGACTTATATCATGTGACTTACGTTACTTACATTGTGTGACTTACCTAATTTACTTATTTTAACCCAAACTACGATCTTTCCCTAAACCTAACCAAGTGACCTAACCACCTACAAGTGACCTAACCAAACTACAACAGTTTCACAACTTTTCCCACATGTTAAAAGTTATGTGACTTTCGTAACGTATTTATGGTCAGGTAAGCCTGTCACTGGAATTGTACTTGCCAGTGCTCATACATGTTGTTTTGGGGAACAGTCTTATATAGTATGTCGTTCCAAGGGACATTTATGTTATGTATATGAAAACCTTCAACCAATTTACTGAACATGTCAGCAGTAACAAGACAGTATTTCATTCCTTAACATAGTATTAGTTCAGTAAAATCCATCTTTAAATCACGTTTCAACCTGTTATTGTAGGAAAAGCACAGGTATAAAGGAGGATTATTATAGCACCAAAACCTGTGGGTACCTGGCTATTTATGTAATATATATATATAGGACTTAGAAATTGTCGTTATTTCCATTTAGAACTGAAGGGATGCCTTTTTCTTTAACACTCAATGTGTAAATTATCCAAATATATGAACAAACTATAGCATAAGCAACAGGCCCTTGTTTTCCCTCAACATTTATTGTCAACACAGATGTGATATAATTGTCTTTTTGGTCAACAAACTAAGTAAAAGTTGGTCAGATTTTGGTAGTGCCAGAGCACTTTAAATCAGTAAATGCTCTGTCAGCTCATCAGTCGAAGTCAGTATGTGGGATCCACTGTCTACAATATGATGTCATCCCTAAAAAGATCATCACCTTGTTTTATGGTGACTGGTTTTGAACAGATTGAATGGCAGAATGGAATTGAAGATTATCAATGCAATGCACTATGGAAACAAAATCAAAAACCGATTTACTACTTTCAAGTGCTTCTTGTTTGAGAAATTGCCTCACACATTATCAAATCATTGAATCATCAAAAATCTAAATGTGTATTAAATGTTTCATTCATTTGGCACCTCAGACAGGTCAACCATGTTCACAGTTGAATATTTAACCATGCTGTGTGAAGAATGTATAACAGGATAGCATTCTTTTAACCAGAGTGGTGCATCTAAATACAGTTTTTTTATAACTCATACCGGAAGTGTTTCAGCACACATAGCGTTTAGCCTGCCCCACGTTGTTGACTTGTTGTTTATTTGTATTTTCTTGTGATTCTACTACTGATCAGAGCGCTCTGTGAAACAGTTATGTTCCATTCTTTGCACCGGCTTCATATCCGACATGGAGCTTTTCAGAATAAGAGCGTTTTGCCTGCCTGATTTTGCTGACTTGTTCAGATTTTGTTGATTTGTGCAGTTGTCCTTGCTTTTAGTGCTTGTGCAATGATTAAGTAGGCTACATAGTTAAATTGTTTCTTGTTTTGTCTGTTTTAACTGTGTTTATTGATGATATATGATTCCGGCTTCCGTCAAAAATAGACTGGCTGTGTATTCTCTCTGGAGAGACTTTACTGGGACTTGCTGCTGTGCTTCTGGTGTGAACACAAGCATTGGCTAGAATGGCCTCGATCAGCTCTGGCAGCCACGGCGCAGATGGACTCAGTGGACTTTCAAAGTGAGTCCAGGGTCACATAAACTTGGTATAAATGACTTGGTAGTAGGGTTGTAACAACTAATTGACATAGTCGACAAAAACTGATTATTAAATTCCAACGAATTTAATAATCAAATTAAATTCCAACAAATTTAATAATCGATTCGTTCATGATCTCATCAGGCCGTAGCAACACCGTCAGCTTAACAGAATAAAGTGATGTGAACAGTAACGTTAAGGTTACTAAAACAACATCAGAGCAGCAGTAACACCTCCACAACCTAAAACCTCCAGGGTATGGCAGCATTTCACTCTTCACACAGCCAGAAAAGTCGTGAACTGCAGCAAAGCTGAGCTCTCCTGGAAACACCGGAGGCACGTAACGTTGTGTCTCTGTGGATGATGACAACTCGTCTTGGTAAGCTAGTTAGCGAGCTAGCTTCACGTTAAAGAGGTGGTATTATGCTCATTTTCAGGTTCAAAATCTTATTTAGGGGTTGTACCAGAACAGGTTTACATTGTTTAATTTTCAAAAAACACCGAATTTTTCTCATACTGCACATTGCTGCAGCTCCTCTTTTCACCCTGTGTGTTGTACTCTCCACTCTTGAGCTACAGAGTGATGCATCTACTTGTACAAAATCTTTGTTGGGAGTTGCACATGCGCAGTTCCCAGGTAAGGACTACTAGCCAATCAGAAGCAGAGAAGGGCGAGCTGTAAGAAACAAGGTAGTGTGATCCAAATCAAAGCCGTTTCAGACTGCGACCATAACCTAGCAGATGGTATAAGTTACTCTCAAGTCCACAACCACACAACATCATTGGTCCACATCTTACCATAAACCACTACAAAAATCACCATATTTCAACTCTATTTTACATAAAAACTGGCCAAGCAATTTCAATGTTTGCTCAGTAGCTTTCACATCGGGTGTAACATTAGCATTATAGCTATAACTTTAGCTGTGTTAGCCAACGTTTAAACAGTCTGTGAAGTTATATTACCGTGTTTATTTTAAATATAATTCACAACCAACAGAGTCGGAGTTGCATCGTCTTTTAGGACTAAACGTTGAACTGTTGCCGGTGTTCTGACGATCTATGCTGCCTTGCCTTACACAGCTGATTTCTCAGCTCGAAACTTCTCAGAAGTGGATTTAGTGATGAAATTCCGAAAACTGTAAAATATAAAACTTTCTGTTGCTGGCCTCTCTGTCTGGTGCACACAATGATGATGCAGTGAATAGTGAATATTCTCTCTGACCAGTCAGCAGTCTGTTGTGTTTTGACGTTACATTTTAGTATCCCTCAGCTCGCTTGGAACCTCGACCGTGGTGAGGTGATACAAAAAAAGTACCTGGAAGCAGGTACAGGTCCAACATTTCTACAATGGGAACCCAAACAAAGGCGAGTTGAGCCAAAGGGCCTCCGCTCAGATTAGCTTGATTTGAGGGTGTGCCTGACCCCCCGTAGCCGCTTGGCGAGCTTTAAGACACGTTTTCATTGTGACATCACAAGTAAAGGAAGTGAAGGGCTGGACTACAAACAACCTGTTTTCAAGTGGTTCAGAGCAGAGCTGGGGGATGGGAACTCCCTTTGGGCTGGACTTTGGACTGTTTCACCCAGCAAACCTGTTAAATGCACAAAAAAGAGATATAACTCAATAAAGGAGAGGGGAAAAGTCAAAAAGCATAATACCACCTCTTTAAAGCCCTGTCACTTCACCTTATGAGCTGAAACGTTTTCTATTTGGTCAATTTGATTGATTGTTACAGTAATGGTGCTGTGAGTAGCACATAATTATGATACACAACAGCCACGGTCACATTCCAGACATGCCCTGACTTTACAATCATAAAGGATGCATCGCTCATGGCGACGTTCCCAGCTGGAGAACGTGTTGCTGCCGAGTGCGCAAGATTAGACACCGGACAATTTCATATTTTCTAAAGAAGAGAAAACAGTTCACCAGTCTGTGCGTGAGGCAGCAGCAAATCCGACCCGAACTCCTATTAAAAAATCACTTATTATTGATCACCTCTAGTAAATTCGGCAAATGAAATGCATGAGTTATTCCTTTCTTTGTATACAGTGTCAGTTTGTCCCGGGGTGTTGCAGTACTGGCGTGAAAGCTGCTCCATCACTAAACAGCAGGGGTCTCATTTGGCCCAAAAGCCAAAAATGGAGTAGGCCTACAAAAAATATTCAGACTTATAAAACAGTGCATATGCACACTTGTAAGCAAGTTCCCTTTATAAATCACAATCAACTTGAAATGTGGCGCATGTGAGGGAGCGCCATGTGCTTCAAACGCCCATAGTTGCCTTTAAATTAATTATCAGTGAAACACCCTTCATTAATATTAATATGTCCTGACTGCATGAAGAAAAGGAGGCAAATTCTGACAGAAAAGCTACAAAACGAAATTTAACTCACTGTGACACTGACATTACTTTTGGTGAAGCTGAAGCATGTTGTTTGGTGAGTAAAAAATGCACTTTCACGCAAGGCTTGTGCACGGGAGGAAAGTGGGCACAAGAGCTCCACCCCTTTATAACCGATCTGCAGGAAGGGGCATCCCTCCTGAGTAGTGACGTCACTGGCTGGAGGGGGACACACAGACGCAAGACGGGATGACCCAGTTATTAATTTGGATTCCCCCGTTTGAAAAGAAAAGAAAAAAGTAAACCAAATGCATTCCGCTTGTGTTTGAGCATTTATTTAGGCTACACAAACAGTCCATTCACTTAAGGAGGCTGCCAATGACTTAAAAGAAATATGACTTGTTGTAAATGACATAGAGTTATATTTCCATAATGTGTTTTTACAAGCAGCGCATCACATCCACGCTGGCGCACAGCGTTTGGCTCGATAAGGAAACGAACATGTGAGAACAATATGAAAATATGCTCTCATATTTGCTCGACTGACACATTGAAAACGTCATCAATTTAAATGTAATTTTTCCTCCTGTTCACCAAGTATTAATATGATAATTTATCCTCTTTCTGTGCATAAGCATGGTTCAGAGTTTACTTACGGGACTGCACATTTTCCCTTCAAGTTAGTTTTTTATAGATCACAACCTTTGCTTGGGAAGTGGCGTGTGCACGTTTCCAGCCCTGTTTTGTATGGAGGACCGATCCTGACACATTCAGAAATAAATACAGAAATAAATAAATGCTCAATAAATAAATAAGCATCTGATTAAATACACACAAAAAAATAGGTAAATAAATAAATGTAGGTAGTAATTAAATTATACAAGGAGACATAAATGTATATATCTATTTTAATTACGTTATTTGTCCGTTATAATCTTCAACTTCATTTATTAATTACTTCTTTTTTAAATGTATTTATTTATGTGTGTGTTTTATTATTTTTGTCTGTTTTATTCTTGCATTGCATTTTCTACCCTATTTATTTTCACCCATGGTATTTATTTCTGCCTGTCCTTTTTACATTTCTGTATGCATTTCTGCCTCATTATGCAAATGAGGAGGGGCTGTGTCTCAAGGGGTGAACTTCTCTCCTATTGGTGGACCAGTCAGACAGGAGAGCTCTAGGCCTTTTCTGCCTGCACACATCAACGAGCTGCTCCTCACACAGTCAGATGGCTTCCTTCAGTGCGCTGAGGTGTTTAGCAGCTCTGTTTGAAGACAATACTACCAGCCATGTCTTCTCTTTTTATGTGGACGCTCTGACAGACAGTGCTTTCAGTTTGCTGCATGCATGGACAGCGGTATAGAGTGAATCACACGGTCAGCTAGCTGCAGGTAAATCTGGAGTGCACTCGTATTCAATTCTGTATGGTAAATTCAGTTTTAACGGAGCATAGCGAGCTGACAGGCAGAGTTACAGACTTCTTCTGTCCGTTTCTCTCTTTACAAAGACGCATGTTGCAGTCTGAGAGTCTTCTCTGAAGAGGGCAATGGAGTCCCAGTAGTACACGATGCGAGCACCACATACAACATCATTTATCAAATTACACAACGGATATACAGTATGAAAATAAGATTGATTGGATTATACTCACAGGAAGTACAAAACCTGTTACATACGTCTGTTAAAAGTAAAATAACACAAAAATGTCAGGGAAATTACTTTACTTAGATTTAAGTACTGCAGTTGTACATTTGAAATGCCTTCCTACCTTTCTGATAGGAAGTTCTCTTGAGGTGGTATAAAACATTTCTTCTTAAATTCTGATTTGAGTTGTGGACAATTATGACCACATGAATTAAAAAAATAAACATTTCACTGCCCAAGTCAGCTATAACACAAGCCTTGTCCATTAGACTACATGCTGTACAGTATTTGTAATTTGATTTATTATGCATTTCTTCTTCTTCGTTGCATGATGTAGAATAATAAGTTGAGAAAAGGGTCTGTTCTTAGTTGATCCTGCTCTGCAGCAGCTAATAAAGTCCATTAAATCACCAAAATGCTTTCTTTTAGGCAGGCTGGAGCAGAAAACAACTCACCTTTCTCAAGTTGTACAGTAATGTCACATATGTGTATGAAGGTGGATCAAACAAGCTAATCTTAAATGTCAAAGTAGAGAGGAGCCTAGTAGGCCTATTCATTTTCATTCATTACACAAGATGAATAAGCTATGCAGACAGTTCTAAAGAAAAAACATCTTCTTCTGTTCTCTACTTGTTATAGTTACACAGTATTAGGGGTGTGGGCTGTATTAAAAGTATCCACTGTTCTCCCATGCTCTAACACACAGTAACGATGAAATGTGTGCTGTTCTCACATTCTTCCTCTGTATGTACACATAAACAAGGCAGGGAAATATAAAAGGAATTTATTTTATTGTTTGGGGATTGTTTTTTTTGTTGCTCTCCTTCTTCTTTTCCTCTGACGAATATGGTTATGTTCTCCGCATGCCTCCTCCTGTGTTTTCTGTGCAAGACATAGAAGTACAGTAACTAACGTTAGCCTTCATTAAATCATTTCGACTGGTGAAGTGCAGTAAAGTTAACTTTAAATTGACTTCACCACCACACATAAAACACGGCTTAATAGCAATCACATTTAACAGAAGCATAAAATTCTTCTTAATGGTAACTGTTAAGATTAGTTTATTTGTTAGTCACCACCACTAGCTCAAGAGCTTTAGCCTATATGTTGTTATCACTACATAAATTAGCCTAGCGGCTAACGGACTTTTACTCTCCTCATAGCTTAACAGATTACATGTATTATTCATAATACTCACCGCTGGTGAAGTCACTGCATCTCCCGACACAAAACCACGGTTGAATATTCACCCTGAATGGCGTTTTTGTTGAAACTGCAGCTGAAAACAGCAGAGCAACGAGCTGCGCCGTGTGGGAGCATTTACCGTAAATACTCGAATAGGAGTGCACTCCAGATTTAGCTGCGGCTAACTGATGTGGCTCTCAGAAACAACAGCTCACTTTCCTGCAGTTCTGTGTCCGTATAAGTCGCTAATTGAAAACTCTGTAGGTCAGAGTGTCCACGTGAAAAGAGAAGAAGACATGGCTGGTAGTGTCTTCAAACAGAGTTGCTAAACACCTCAGCGCACTGAAGGAAGCCATCTGACTGTGTGAGGAGCAGCTCGTTGATGTCTGCAGGCAGAGAAGGCTTGGAGCTCTCCCGTCTGACTCGTCCGCCAATAGGAGAGAAGTTCACCCCTTGAGACACAGCCCCTCCTCATTTGCATAATGAGGCAGAAATGCATACAGAAATGTAAAAAGGACAGGCAGAAATAAATACCATGGGTGAAAATAAATAAGGTAAAAAAATACAAAGGAAGAATAAAACAGACAAAAATAATAAAACACACACATAAATAAATACACCTAAAAAATAAGTAATTAATAAATGAAGTTGAAGATTATAACGGACAATAAATAAATAAGGTAATTAAAATAGATATATATTTATGTCTCCTTGTATAATTTAATTACTACCTACATTTATTTATTTACTTTTTTTGTGTGTATTTAATCGGATGCTTATTTATTTATTGAGCATTTATTTATTTCTGTATTTATTTCTGAATGCGTCAGGATCGGTCCTCCATAGTTTTGTACTTTTTGTACCTTTTATAAATGAGACCCCAGATCAGCTGCTTATCAGGACGTGTTTTAGTGGAATTTTCTGTTGCTGCAGCAGAAACATTTATTAAAAGATGCATTTTTGAAAGCAGTATCTATTTTATTGTCATGACTGTTAATTAGCAAATGCCTAAAACAACCTCAGGTTTAATTTCAAGGCTAATAGCTAAATGAGAGGCATTGTGTCATTTTGCCATTCATAATCCAAATAGTTGATTATTCGTTTGAATAATCGATAGATTAATCGACTACCAAAATAGTCCTTAGTTGCAGCCCTACTTGGTAGCAGGTGGGCCCCGCAATGAAGTTCTGCCCCCACTGTGCTGAGAGTACAGAATACATTCTGACTATAAAAGTATCTTAGCAGGCAGCAATTAGTCCAGTGATAGCATCTCTGTACTGGGTATAGCCATTATGACTGCATTGGCCGTGTGAATCTGCTTCCTTGTATGACATAGCGCTTTCAATTGGGGGGGAAATTGCATATAAGCTTTAGAGAAACTGGTGAAGAAAGATTTAACAACATATTGCAAAAACTGTTGACAACTTCATGTGACATTCACTTATTATCACTTAAAATGGGTGATGACACATCATTTATAATGAAATAAAAATGCATGAACATTTCCTAAACTTAGGACAAAGTTTTATTAATAGAATTTATGGGTACAATGAAAAACTAAACACACAAACATCAAACAGACTTACACACACATACATACTGACTCACAGGTGATATATCTTTCAGAAATGTTAATACCTTAGTGATGAACAAGCCCAAATCACAAATACAGAATGTCATCTGTCAATCTGTCATTTTTTGGCTCAGTACTATTGCATACTCCCTTATTTTGTTCTGTGAAACAAATTGCTGCTTTATTTCACATGAATATTGAAAGTAGTTCCACCATTTGTTTAATTTCTTCTTATTTTAAGTGCAAAGTCCAAATCCATGACATCAATATGACGTTGCATCACAATATTTAATAAATTATGAATATCTACATGTATTTTGCTTCCAGCATCAATGTCAGTGGAAAATACCCATTTTATTTTAAGTTAATAATTGCCACATATTGTTGTAATAAATACACTGCAGGTCCGGCTTGATTAATTACATACCCCTACTTATTGAGCAGTAGTACTGTATCAGTATAGGTAACGTCCAGTTCAAAGTAAAATTCAGTGTGCTGACCCATACTGGGGCATTGCGCTGGGAGCAGCTGAGCAGAAATAGACCTAGCTATGGCTCAGAATGAATGGATGAAGAAAAGTATTGCAAGAGAATGCATAATAATAACTTACAAGGGAAAGCAAAATATTGTGAGGGAACAGAAAACATATTGTGACGGAACACAAAATTAGTTCTCAGAAATATTCTGGCTGTGACCCTTTGGGTGCTCCAAAGAAGATCTGTAAGAGGTCATCAGAGTAAAGTAATATGCCTATAGGCTGAAACCTGAAACACTTGGTTACAGAGAGATTTAAAAAGTAGAATTGTGTGTGAAAGAAAGTCAAAGGTGACATGTTTTAAGTTAAATAACATTTTGTTGATGACTTACATCACATGACTTACATAATGTACTGTTTTTTTTGTATATACTGACTATAACTTTTATTCAGACGTTTCAGGGAAATTGCTGCCATATGTTTTGTCGCTAGCTTTAGTTAAAAAAAAAGTGTTTATGGTGTCGGGTGCACAAGTCCTCCCAACGACAACATAGGTCATTTTAACCAACCTCCAAAAATACGACTCATCGGAGTGTATCCTACTATAGCACCCTCTTGGCATTTGTTCATGCCTCCCAAAATGCCAATTTTCAATCTCTGTTTCCCGACCGGACCACTCAACATGCATACAATTACTGACTTAGGTTAAGGCACACACCCCTGTGAAGGTTGGGGTAAGGGTTAGGGTTAGAGGGTCAGGTGTGGATGGTATGATTTAACCAGTTCTGTCACCACAGATGCTGTCATTTCTGCCATAGTTGTTGATTGTGTTGTTACAGCTCTGATTTGTGTCCTTGCTGTTCCTGTTCTACTATTTTCTGTCATTGTGGTGGTAACACCTGTTGCCACAGATAATGTACTTTGCGCAGAGGCAGATAATTTTGATGTTGTATTTTTTAAATGGGGTTGTGTTGTATTTTGTTGCTACGGATGCACTTTGTGTTTCGACAGATTGTATAATTTGTGCTGGTGTTGTGGTAGATTCAGTTACTTTTGGTGCATTAGCCTCAGCTGAAACTGTTGACTTCAAGTCATTATAAATTCTGTGTTTTTTGCTTTTCGATATTGTTGCCACAGTATTTTCCATGGTTGTAGATGTGGGAGTTTCATGCACTGATGCTGAATGGGTGTCATTGGATACCACTGCATCACAGTTGAATTTGGTAAAGGTGTCACTGTTCTTGTCGAGGAATTGATCAGTCCTGACACATTATGCACCTCTGTAGAAGTGGCAGAGCCAACAGAAGATGCATTTTCATTTCCATCCAGTAGGGTTCACCACTGATGATTCTGGAGCTTGTGGTCAAATCAGCAGATGGACTGGTTTTGCGGTTTGGTATTTTTGGTACCTGTGTGGACAAGCACTAAAAAAATTACATGTACAGGTTCCTACCTGCTGAAAGGGAGTTTTTCCTTGCCTGTGTCGCAAAGTGCTTACTCATAGTGGGAACTGTGTAGTGCATGAGATAACTTTTGTTATGAATTGGCACTATATAATAACAATTATATAGTTATATATTCATTAACCAACTACTTATGAGCCATGATCATGATATATTTCCTTCTATGCCAAGTAGCCAAATAGCCAACAATTATAAGGGAGTGATCAAACCTGAAAAACAAGAGTGGGGACATATTTTTGGCTACTTGCAAATCATGCCCAATCAGTAATACAATGGGTAATGTTCAGTGGCAGTTGGTGGAAAATTTTCTAGGTAGGTAGGTTTATTGAGATGCCTGTATTAAGTATTACCTCCCAAAAGAGCAAACCTCTCCTTAAAACACAACCTGGTGGCAGAAGCTGTACAGCACATTCACAAACATTAATACCGCTTACAGCGACCCTGTACACAGGATAAGCGGTTGACGATGGATGGATGGATGGATGGATGGATGGATGGATGGTAATGAAATAGGCTATATGTCTATAAGAATAAAAAACATAAGGTAGCATCTATAATATTTTCCTGTGTACAGGGTCACGGGGGAGTAGAGCCAATCCCAGCTGACATCGGGCGAAAGGCGTGGTACACCCTGGAATGGTCCAGTCCAAGGCAGGGACAGCATCTCATTATTTTAGATATCATTTGTGTGCCATATAATGAAACAGACTTATCGGTCTAAAATAACTGTAAAAAATAATCTAATTATAAATTTGACCAAAAAACTGATTGTCATATTTTAACAAGTTTAGCATAAACATGCATAAAGCTAATTGCTTTAATTATAACTACATTTCCCATAACCACTATTGTAATTAGTATGGAAGCCCGCTAGTCCAAGCAACATTTTCGCATTTCCGTGATACTGCGGCTGTGCTCTTAAAGGAGACGCAACCCAAACAGGCCTAGTCGCTGCCAAAGAAATATGAGGTTTGCTATAGCTTTAAGAAGTAATGCTTAATGTTTGTATACGGTAACTATATTTATCATACAACGTGACCTTTTTTATTAATAAGCTAGGTAATAAAATGCTTGCGTATTGACTAAAAATGTACTCCTGACCGAGCTAACAAAACTTGGCCCCACTAACGTCAGGGCCTTCCACGTTAACGTTACGTTGCTCTTTCATTTTCTATGTAAATAACTGACCGAATAACAAAAGTCTGTAAGGGTTATAACAGTTAAAAAAGAGCGGCATGGACTCTGAAGAAGACAAGGTTTCAAGTAACGTTACTCGTCCAGAGATTGAGACAACCGGAGACTCAACGGAGGCCGCCAGCCCATCCCCGGACTTGACTGAATCGTCCAGCGGTAGAAGAGGAAGTAAAAGGCGCATGAAAACCGCAGTGACCTCCCCGGACTCCGGTGACTGTCGGTCTGAGACCGGGGGTCCTACCCGTGTTTTGCGAGTCAGGGGAGCTAAAGCTGGCAGGACTAGTGAGTCCAAGAATGCCCCTTGCATGAAAAAACAAACGAGCCTGCACCGTGGACGTGGGAGACCTGCGGGACGACGCACCAAAAACACACCTGCCATGCAGTAAGTGCGTGCACAAAGGCACATCAACCAATTTGCTGTAAGTTACACTATTATTGCAAGAAGTTAGCTAACTTACATCGCTTGCAAGAAGGCTTCTTAGGTTAGAAGCACTTGTGAGATTGCACTGCAAGAAGGCTTGGGGCTGTAATTGTCGGAAGTGTGCAATATCGCTGAGGTTTCTTAAAGCTATAGGTTTACCAGATGTTGACACAGCTACAGATAAATTGCATGCATGCTTGTGCGCTTGTTATCCTGTTTAGTTCATTGTCAAAGGGCTGTAGAGTTAGAGCATACAATGTATTTTTCTAGGTAAAGACTGATTTTGATTTGCACCTGCCTGTCATTCACTGTATTCTCTCTCTTGCAGACCTATATTAAATAAATCGACGGCCAAAAAAGGTACAAAGACACATACTTTAGTAAATCACATCCATTAGCAGGAATTGTATTTCTGTAATTTAACACACATGTCACCAATACACAGGGACTCTGACTTCCTTAGCATCCAAACATGCTCTTGGACCAAAGGTGTCCAAATCTAGAAAGGGCAAAGGGAGACCTCTAACCCGGGCCTCTCGCACCACACCAGCAACAGCATGGCAGCCTGAAGCAGAGATTGAGTCTTCATCATGTGGTAAAGCTAAAAACACATGCAATTTTTTTACTTCAGACTGTAAAATTTAACAAATGTCAATAATACTTCAAAATATTAAACAGCTGCAATCTTCTGAAACTGAAATGACATTCATTATCATTGTTTTTCAGGAGAGGAAACAGATTCTTTGAAAGAAAGCAATGACAAGTGAGTGGTATACAAGTTATTAAATGAGCAGCAGAGAAAATGTTGGATTTTTGTTTGATATGATTTGATTATTAGCGTTGCAGATCCTGTCGAGGCTCTTGACAAGGACCCTCCATTCAGAGATGACCCAAATGACCTTGTCTATAAATCCGAGACAAAGACGTACGTTGAGCTCACTACCTTTCAGATTTGAGATTTAGTCATGAATATAACTTTGTAAGAAGACTTCCATCATGAAATTACATGACATCAAATGTTAAAATGTTGACTATAATTGTAAATGATTCTTTATCTCTTAAGACTTAGGGAAAAATCAAGGCGGGGAACAAAGTTGCAACAAAAGGAGGTCAAGGAAGAGGAGTCAGAAAAGGAGGAAGAAGAAAGTGACATTAAAAAGGAAGAGTCAACCAAGATTGTCGTGCAGAGTGAAGATGGAGTGGACAGTAACACAGAGCCACCCAGGAAGTAAGCAAAGTAGGCATTGATAGGACAGAAGGAGAGATGGCACGCAGTAACAATAACTCACTTTCTCACTGGTACCCGAAGCCACACACCCGCTGATAGTCCGCTTACTTTTAAAAGGTTTGTTCTGTGCACCACGAAGGAAGTTGACAACATAGATATGCGCGTAATCTGCAACTGCTTGATTTTATAATTTTTCCATGGTCGTATAATCAGGCCAGACTTATCCACGGACAGCATTAAATGAGTCTCACACTGGAGCTACAGCACTAGTTTCTCAATGAACCATTCTGACCATATCTGATTCATTTTCTGACTCTGAGATGTTCCTTCCTTTTAAGAGGAAGGAATAACGTGTTTTCTTTAGTTCAAATTCTGTATACTTTTCATTTTAGGAGAGGTAGACAACAAAAAGATGACAAAGCCCCTCGGCTGCCAAAACGGAGGTAATGGTCTTCGTTGTATTCTTTGCTGTAGATGACTGGTACTATTTAGATTGAGAATGATTATAACACAGTTTCTCTTTTTTCTGTCCTCCATAGGAAAAAGCCCCCAGTGCAGTACGTCCGATGTGAAATGGAGGGCTGTGGTACTGTCTTGGCCCACCCACGCTACCTACAGGTTTGCCATCCGGTCAACTGTAACCATGATGACCCAAATTATTTTTCAACCACTGTCTTTAAATTTAGCACCGAACAGCTGCAACAATATTATATTAGCTCAGCCATAGAAACCAAATTGATGTACAGTATTTTTACATACTGTTTTAAATGTTTAAAATAGTTTCACCTGTAAAGGACTATGTGTGGCATTGTATCTTTTAACCAGCTCACACTTTTTCTCTCCTCTTTATTTCAGCACCATATAAAATACCAGCACATGCTAAAAAAGAAGTATGTGTGTGATCACCCCTCATGTGGGCGCTTGTTTCGTCTGCAGAAACAGCTGTTGCGGCATGCTAAACACCATACAGGTGATATTAGGACACAGATGTTCATTTACAAAGTGTTTACACTGGCACCATACATTAATGTTTATATGCATTTGATGACCAAAATAATAGACCATTTCTGAGCTGCTTCAAATTCCAAGTAGTACATTGAGTGTTTCCCACAGAAAGACAGTGTAACATTGGCGGCAGGTGGTTACTTCATCATGCACCTTATTTTAGTGTTTACTCACTACTTGAATCTGCTCCCTTTCCCTCCATTTCTCACACACACACACACACACACACACACACACACACACACACACACACCTACCTACACCTCTGGTCTCTCACTGCGAACACACTGGTTTGCCCTGCCTCCCTGTATGTGTCTGCTCTGCTGACTTTCTCCATCAGCAGTATTATTTATAAAGTCAAAGACACAGAACTCTTCTTTTGGATTTTTCCACCCACCAGTTATTCCAGCAGCTGGTGCTCACATGTGGAGGATTTTTGTTAATGACGTAGCCTATTGAAGCGATTAAACCAACGTGGTACCGAATGACATCTGCACTGGTGTGTTCACTGTTGCTTTACCTGGTCTGTGCTTGTAAAATATCCACAGAGTCTGCATCTTGTAACGTAATACCAGATAACATCTCTGTAGGTGTTACTCTGCTAAATGCTTAAATGGATCTGCAAATATACTTTGGCAGCCGTTAATATACCTGGGCAGCCCACCCATGTAAAGTCTATATGTGGGGAAACACTGACATTACAAGCCAAGAGATGGTAGAAATATTTTATTATTTGTTTGTTGATCCTGTGACGTAGTTTGTTCATTTCTGCTTGTCATCTGATTTCAGACCAAAGGGACTACATCTGTGAGTATTGTGCTCGAGCCTTCAAGAGCTCCCATAACCTGGCTGTGCACAGGATGATCCACACGGGAGAGAAACCAATACAGTGAGTAGGCACAACATTTTGCAGGACCACGTCACTTTGCAAGCTGTGGATAAGGAAAACTTTAAAATGAGCAAAAGTAAACAAGTCATGTCTTGTGTCCATTATTGCAAGTAAAGACAGTACATTATTTTAGTTTTATTTCTTTACAAATTATCCATTTAAAATAACTTTCTTCTTTTTTATGTTAACTACAAATATTGTTAGTGTTACTTGCGTGAAAAAAAACAAAGGTTTTGAAATATACTAGGTTAACAAAACACATCAAACTCTGAACTTACTGATAGCTCTTTAAGCCCTGTCCTGTTACCTCAACTAAGTGGAGCTCAGTCACAACAGAATCCTGTTCAGTTCACATAATTAACATAACAGTACATACAGTTAGTATATCTGGGTTTGAATTAGGGCTGCAGCTAACGATGATGTTAGTATTCAAAGCTTCTATAGATTATTTCAACGATTCATCGATGCGTCGTTTAAGAAGTACTACAAAGAATCTGGGTGAAAGGATGGATTAGCACACGCGGGTAGCAGGAAACGTCTGAGCTACAGAGAGAGCTAGAGGTGCATCTCTCCGACACCCATTTAACTCCTGACTGTGAGGTTACAACTCACGGCACAAAAAGGAGAACAACAAACGCACGTGTGTACATTTTCAGCTGAGGTCTGCGGCCTACTTTGGCTTCAACTCAACAGTCAATCGTGATTTCATTTAAATGCTAAAGTTGCTGTTATCTTGTCTGTGGTCCGCTGGCAGAACACCGGCTGCTTTCTCACCAGGTGCTATCGTGCTGTTGCCGAGGCGACACGTTTTGTTTTATGGTGGACAGACTGTGACATTACAGAGTTGTTGTTGTTTTCTTTAGCTTGAAATAATCCCATACTTTGGGCACTTTCTTCTTTGTCACTCACTATTTTCTCTCTCTTCCTCCACTTTGCAAACAGCTCCATCATAATCACGTCGTGTTAACTGCGTAAGCGCGATGTGCGACAGTAATAGATGTCCGTGCGAAACAGCGTGCTGTATAGTTATATGGATTAAGCGAAGCGTCGATGCAAAGAATTTGCTTCGATGCATTTTATTAATCGATGAATCGTTTTAGCCCTAGTTTGAATGAAGAAATAGATTATAAACCCCTTTTTAAATAAACAACCTTCTAAATTGTACCTATTGATGAGTCTGCGTCATCTTGAGTGATAGGAGTATGGTCTAGGGCTGCCACCGATTTAAAGGTGGAGTAAACAATTCTTGAGAACTCCCAATACCATGACAAATACCATGCTACAGAGCGAACAACAAGTAATGTAATCGGCCGATTGCTGTGTTCACACTACACAACTTGCCGTCTTGTGACGGGATCTTGAAGTCGTTGTGGTGTTCACACTACGTGACTGACAGCTGACACCGGCTGTGTCACTCGACGCTGGTCTCCAAACCACGTTTTGTCTGTTGTTTATTATAAAGATAGCAATGATAAAGACAAAGAATATTGGTGAAAGAATGGATTAGCACACACAGGTAGCAGGGATTGTCTGAGCTACAGAGAGAGCTGCAGGGGAGTTAAAAGTGTTTTGCAGAGAAAAAGTAGCTGCCTGCTCTCTGCCTGCTCTCATTGGCTGGATGTTGATGTCGAGTTGGCTGACTCTTCCAGATATTTGGCATGCTAGATATCTGCCTGGTGTTGGCGATGTGTCAGAAATGTGTCGGGGAGCTGTTTTGATGCGTCGTTAAGTAGTTCACACATATCAACTGGCGACCGCCACCTCAGATTGCAGCCTGACGGTCGGTGAGCTCTCCGGCCAGCAAATTGGGCTTAAACTCGTGTAGTGTGAACTAGGCTTAATGTTAGCTAGGTTGTGGGATAGCACAGCGTACGTAAAATGTTACTGATTCTACTTTTATTGTATGTGTTGTTTTACATAACTCTGTGCTGCTATGTCAACCTAAATTTCCCATACGGGGGATTAATAAAGGTACATCTGATCTTAGATTCGCCAAATTTGACAAAAAGTTGTGTCATAAGCCATGTTTCTATTTTATTGTCATGCGAATTTTAAGCTGACTCTTCAAATGTTGCAAAAAAATAGTAAATGCGAAATATGTGCTTTTCCATCGGCTGGTTTGGAGCGAATAAACCAGGCTACGGCAAGTGTAGTTACGTCAGTAGTTGACGTTACACATGGCTGTAATAAACAAGACATATGGGTTCCAAACCAGAAACAAAACCAGCCGCATGGAACTGATGAAAAATGGAGAGAGGTCCTCAGGAATGTGTTTTAAGAGGGCAAACTGCTACCAGCCATTTCTCCACGACAGCGGAAACAGCTGATCAGACGCGAGTTAAAGTTCGCTATGTCAGAACTTACTCGCCAAAAGCATGTCCATCTCCCATTTAGCGCATTTACTCTTTTTTGACAAAGGCAAAAACCAAGCGAGCATAAAAACTTCTTCGCGAAAATTAAGAATTTTTTCTCGTATTTTGCCGTTTCCATCAACCTTTTTCTAATGCGATACTTCAAAAATGTATTAATTATTTTAATTAATCTAATTACTTAAATATATATTTCTGTGGCATCAGAAATGGTTCCAGTTCCAGGACTGAGAGGCAAGCAAGGGGACTGAACATTTTGTTAATTTCTTTCAGCATAGTATAACATCACCCAAGTGTTGCTGAAAACACGGGAAGAAAAAACTTCCTCTGAATATTGCAGACTCCCAAGTTGACCTTCCCAATCATAGAATCTCATACTCAAAATAGTAGTGGAGTACATGTAACTAAAGTTCTTTATTTAAGTACTATTCTGTGGTACTTTATTTAATTGTTTTCATTTAGTAACTTTATACTTCTATATGTGACAGCCGTAGTGAGAAATTACTTTGCAGATAAAAATCTATTATGAGTATATAAAATACAATGCATCATTATACCGTGTGTTTGACCAACTAATAGTATATAAAATAGCTAGCATCAGCTCCATCTTGGCAGTGCTACAGTATTTATTGATAATATTACAATACAACAATATATAACTATGTGAATGACAATTTTGCCTGCACAGTGAGTACTTTTACTTTTAAATGGTAAGTAAATTTAGCTGATAATACTTTTTGGCTTTTACTTGAGTAACATTTTGAATGCAGGACTTTTACACTCTGGTATAACTACTTTTACTTAAGGAAAGGATGGAGTAAATTTCTGGTAATTCAAAGATGAAACATCACGAATAATACATGAGCTTTAGATCACTAAAACCTGTTCTTTGTCTCCACCGTGTGGCAGGTGTGAGATCTGCGGCTTCACCTGCCGTCAGAAGGCCTCCTTAAACTGGCACATGAAGAAGCATGATGCAGAAGCCTCCTACCAGTTCTCTTGCTCCATTTGCGACAAAAGGTTTGAGAAAAAGGACTCAGTTGTTGCCCACAAGGCCAAGAGCCACCCCGAGGTGCTCATAGCTGAAGCCCTAGCAGCTAATGGGGGCTCTGTAATAAGCAGTCCCACCCCCATCGCAGCGACGGTCCCGGCGCTCACCCAGCCTGACCAGCCCTCTGTCAACCAGGAGAGTGAGGAAGCGGCAAGTGGTACGCTCACTCCACTGCAGCAGGTGGTGCTCCCACTTGCTCCACAGACTCAAATAGATGTATCTCAAGGCCAGTTCCTCCAGCTGCCCACGCATCATGTGGTGCAGGTGGCACATCAGCAGCAAGCTCCAACATTGCTGCACCTCACCACTGCTTCTCCTGCTCACCTTTCTAACACTAGCCACCCCCAGTTCATCCACCTCTCCACCCTTCCTGCCAGCACTATCACATCCATGTCCACTGCTGACACCCAGAGTACCCTCCTCACCCTGAGCTCTGTCACCACGCTGGCCTCCACAGCCTCTCTGGCTTCCCAGCAGGCCACGCAGTGGGGCAGGGAGGTCAATGAGGATGCACAGCTGCCGGGGGAGGGAGAGCTGTGGGACAGGGTGGTGGTGGGCGGTGGTCATCAGGGTGTAGGGGAAATGATGTGGGAGGGTAACGGGGAGAGGAGGAAGGAAGATGAGGGGATTATTTGGGAGAGGGAAGGAGAGAGACAGATTCTGTTACAGTGTGCCGAGGTGCATGGAGATAGTTTAATCTAGATAGAAGGCCACAAAATGAGCTGACCGGGCTCTTCATACACAGTAAGCTAAAGCAGACACAGACTGTTTAAATATTTGAAATAATAGACTTTATGTCGATGGAGTGTAACACAATAGTCAAATACAGTACATAGCTATAGAGAGCTACTTTACATCAGGGAGTATGATTTATAAGAGATTACATACACTTCTTTTACCACTTAATTAATATTTTACTGAACTGTGGTTTTGTCACCCATGTGTTTGTATATATGTGCGTATGTCAAGACATTTTAGGGATTAAAAAGACTATAAGGTGATTTTACATATTGTACAAGAAAGTCAAAAATGACATTTATGCCCCAATAGTATCCCTATTGTTGTTGTGTCTTTTTGCAACATGAATGGAGGAGTATCATTGACACACTCTTGTAGTTTCAGTTACTTTAAAAGTTACAGAAAAAATGTACTGTGAGCAGCAACTACAACCAAATGAGTTTCTTGGTGTAAATCATCTTTGTTTTTACGATTCCAGTTTAAAATGTATTTAAAATGTATTGAATTTTTAGTCTGGACCTAGTTGTTTTTTGCTATCAGTAGAGGTTCTGACAAAAAGAAATCAGACAAAATCTAAATTAAGTAGTGTTTGAAATCCTTCGAGTAAGGCAAGATATTTCCTTTATGGATCCTTTCACTGCAGACTTTGACTTTGATTTTGACTTGTCATGTTAGGATAGGCACAGGTGTTAGTTATCAATAACATTAACATGACAGTGAGCCATCATGCGCATCATACAAGGACCCTGATTCCCTACTATGACATGTCAAAAGGCCTTTGGTTTGTGTTCACCTTCTAGGATCTGAAAAGTGTCACTTCTTTGCTGTATTGTACTATATGCCAATTCTTGCTTTAATATTTTTTCACAGTTAAGACTATGCGGGCAGTAGTATTATAATGGAAATCGTCAGCAGTTGTCTTTTGAAGCAATCTTGGATAATAAAATATACCTCACTGCCACTACTACTGAGCACTCCTAATCTTACAATTTTAATTTATCAGAAAATGTATTCAGAATAACTATAATAAACAGTTTGTGTTCTGAAGTCTCTTATTCTTGAGTTGTTCTTTAAACAAGATTATACAGTTCTAGTTTATGTATGTATCATGGCTATTACACACTAATAAACATAAATATGAAAGACAAGACCAATAAAGCAGACAAGCGGCATCAAAGCATATATAGGAGTTAACATAATTTACTTTTTTAGTTAATATTTAATAAAAACCGAAGACGCGCAAATGTAACTTTATAATAAAGGACTACGCAACTATAATTTCATAACAGCACAGTATCACAAATCACAATCCGGGTGACAAAATTATAGATTATAAACATATTTATACATATAACGTTAAGGACTCAAGACACATGAAAAGGGTACACAACATCTATAATGTACTTACAGTAGACTATATACACTGCTCAAAAAAATAAAGGGAACACTACATAACACATCCTATCTGAATGAATGACATAATCTCATTAAATACTCCTTTCTTTACATAGTTGAATGTGCCGACAACAAAATCACACAAAAATGATCAATGGAAATCAAGGATGGTCTGGATTTGGAGTCACACTCAAAATCAAAGTGGAAAAACCACACTGTAGCGGTCCTGTTGCTGGGTTGTTGCCCTCCTACTGCCTCCTCCACGTCTCCTGATGTACTGGCCTGTCTCCTGGTAGCGCCTCCATGCTCTGGACACTACGCTGACAGACACAGCAAACCTTCTTGCCACAGCTCGCATTGATGTGCCATCCTGGATGAGCTGCACTACCTGAGCCACTTGTGTGGGTTGTAGACTCCGTCTCATGCTATCACTAGAGTGAAAGCACCGCCAGCATTCAAAAGTGACCAAAACATCAGCCAGGAAGCATAGGAACTGAGAAGTGGTCTGTGGTCACCACCTGCAGAATCACTCCTTTATTGGGGGTGTCTTGCTAATTGCCTATAATTTCCACCTGTTGTCTATTCCATTTGCACAACAGCATGTGAAATTGATTGTCAATCAGTGTTGCTTCCTGAGTGGACAGTTTGATTTCACAGGAGTGTGATTGACTTGGAGTTACATTGTGTTGTTCCCATTATTTTTTTGAGCAGTGTATAATAGCAAAACAAATCTCTTAATTAATACGCCTAAGGAAAAATCATTATAATATCCCAAACAATTCCAACTGTTTAGGCCATAGTAAACCGGAAATCTTATTTGACACCTTGTTTCATCTGACATAAACAAAACCGAAATATTATCTTAGTTCAAAAGTATTTGAACAGTAAGGCACATTCATTTGTTTTTGTTGTTCACTGAAGACATTTGGGTTTAAGATCAAAAGATGAGTAGAAGACAAGAGTTCAGAATTTCAGCTCTCTTTTCATGGTATTCACATCTAGATGTGTTAAATAACTCAGGACATACCACCCTTTATTTGAACCCACCCATTTTTCAAGTGAGCAAAACTATTGGAACATGTGCTTGACAGATGTATCTTGTTGCCCAGGTGTTGCCTTTTAGGTTTGATTGTCCAAACATTAAATGGCTCTGTAAAGCCAATGATATATGGGGCAACTTTTTGAGCAATGTTGCTGGGCAATCTTGCTAGTGGCAAGTCTAATTATGTTTTGAACGGATAGTGGCAGTGCTGGGCGGATGGCGGAGTGGTGAGGGAAGGGGATTGGGGTAGTAATCTTTACTCATTACCATTGACGACAACGTTGCCCTGCACGATTGCTCTAAAGGTTGCTCTGTGTATCATCAGCTTAAGTTTTCATCCTGGGTTCAAACCTATACAGACTGCATTTGCTGTTAAAGAGGATGAACCAACATGAAGACCAGAGAGCTGTCTGTGGGAGAAAAGCAAGCCATTGTCAAGCTGAGAAAAGAAGGAAAATCGACCAGAGCCATTGGGCAAACATTGGGCAATTTGCAAAGAAGTACGAGGAGATGAGATGCAAAAGTTCTGTAACACAATCTTATGGACTGATGAGACCAAGATTAATCTCTACCAAAGTGATGGAAAGGCCAAAGTGTGGAGAAAGAAAGGAACTGCTTATGATCCGAAGCATACAAGCTCATCTGTGAAGCATGGTGGAGGTCATGTCATGGCTTGGACGTGCATGGCTGCCTCTGGAACAGGCTCATTAATATTTATTGATGATGTAACTGATGATGGTAGCAGCAGAATGAATTCAGAAGTGGACAGAAACATTTTGTCTGCCAATTTACAGAGAAATGCATTGAAACTAATCGGGAGGAAGTTTATCATGCAGCAGGACAATGACTCAAAGCACACTGCCAAGAAAACAAAGGACTTCATCAGGGGGGAAAAGTGGAAGTTTTCCAAGTCAGTCACCTGACCTTAATCCAATAGAGCTGCATTTCACCTCCTTAAGAGGAGACTGAAGGGAGAAACACCCCGAAACAAACTGAAAGAAGCTGCGGTAAAAGCCTGGAATAGCATCACAAATGAAGAATGCAACAGTTTGGTGATGTTGATGGGTCGCAGGCTTGAGGCAGTTATTGCAAGCAAGGGATATGCCACCAAATATTAAATGTTATTTACTTTAAGATTATCTGTTCCATTACTGTTGCTCACCTAAGAATGCTGTGGTCTAATACAAACGGTGGTATGTCCTAAGTTGTTGAACACATCTAGATGTAAATACCAGAAAATAAAAGCTGAAATTCTGAACTCTTGTTTCATAGTCACCTTTTGATCTTAAACCCATATGTCTTCAGTGAACAACAAAAACAAAGGAATTTGCCTTACCGTTCCAATACTTTCGGACGGGACTGTATATTATATATATGTAATTAATAGCTAAAATGTACTTCATGTGTAGCAAACAAGAAAAATAAATATTCCAACTTCATTTGCAACAATGGCCAGGGCAATGTCTTTACATAAATAAATGAATTAATCACCAAATTCAATAACAGCCTTCCCTTTGATTGAAGAGGAGATTATGTGTCTTTTATTACCCTGTGATAAAAGGGGTATTCAGTTTTTACAGTATATTATGTTTTGTGAAGATGTAATATATGTATATATATATCATTTTTAATTTTCGTATTTTTTTATCATCATTTTGCTAATCAAAGATCAAAAACTATGATAATTAGGAATGTAATTCCTTTAAATAAAACAAATTCTGCATAAGAACAATGCAAAGCAGTTTCTGTTTTCTCTACATTCCTACAAAAAATAGTTTGCAGAATGTGTACATTTCTAAAAGAAACTCCGTCTTTTATTGGTCATAAAATATATAAAGTGTAGTCTCTGTGTGGTTTTCAAGTGAAAACTGATAAAGGAAGTTATTATTGTTTGTGTATGGGTGGGCCACATTGTGACGTTTTGGGGGGGAAAAGGGCACTCCTGTGCGTCCCCCTAAAACGCCCCTGTGGCTTGCGGAACCTATTAAATCCCCTCGTTGCGTGCGTGCTAACACACCGACAGCAACACGTTTTATTGACGCTCGGTGTGAAGGTCTCCGGTCAGTGTTCAAACAGAAATAGTATCCAAAAACACTCCGCGTGGGGAAAAAAAACGTTGTTTCGGTACGACGTTAGGGGGGGTGGGGCACTCCTGCTCGGTGGTTGTCCAGCTCGCTGCAAACCACGTATCTAAACAGGGCTGGAGTGCAAATGGCAGAGCAGGAGGAGCTGATAACCGTGGTGGACACGCCGGTGCCTGGCCGGTCGCAGACGGGGAGAGCGGTCGCTCTTGCCCGACTACTGCACCACGAATGTACTCATCTGCTCCAGCTATACGTGAGTTATCAGTTTACACAGTCGTTATGCTTACCTCATACTGGTCAGGCGGTCTGACACACTCCCCTTTCCGTTAATTGTGGCTTGCTTTAATGTGAGCCTGTTTTTGTACTGAGGTAGCTAGCTACCTGTCACGTTTTGAAGTGTATATTTAACTTACATTATATATAACGTATTATATGTTGCGTACATTTGATTTTATATGTATGCACTTGTGTCTTCTTGAAAGGGATGTTGTGGTGGAGTGTAATCATACTAAAATACCCCCCCCCACACACACACCCCACAACCCTCCATTTTCCCTGGGTGCCTAATGGATAGAGTGTATTGGATTTTTTTCCTGCTGTCATGCTTCTGTGCCTCATCTTCCTTTTAGAACAAAATTGATCAATATAATCAATATGGTTGTCACTTTGTGTTAAATTTGTAACTGATCTAAAATAAAAATGAAAGGCACAAGTGCTAGGCCAGTAGCACCTTGCATAGTCTGCTTTTCACCCAGCATCAAGTGGGGGGAAAAAATTTCTTTTCCTTGCCCTTTCAGAAAGAGAAGGAGACCTTCTTGTCCGACTACACCCCAGATGGCGGGCGCATCATCTCCCTCTCCCCTGACTGTGAGGGGCCTGGGGCGGAGCAGCAGGTGCAGTTGCTGCATGCAGCTCTGCGGCAGTGCCTGGGGCTGCTCCACTGTGTCATCCTGAAGGAAGAGGAGGAATGGGGTGAGCTGGAGGGCGACTACGAGACCATGAGGAAGAATGTCCGACTCCGGCTGGAGCACATGCTCCACAGCACTAAAGGTCTGGCGGAGAACGAGAACATGACCCTGGAAGTCACCCCAGATCACCAGTGTAATGAGGTACAGTATTTAGTTAGTTATGTTTTGATTCCGCCCTGCGATGGACTGGCGACCTGTCCAGGGTGTACCCCGCCTTTCGCCCAATGTCAGCTGGGATTGGCTCCAGCCCCCCGCGACCCTGTACACAGGATAAGCGGTTGACGATGGATGGATGGATGTTTTGATTCCGTAAAGCCCATCCTCTCATGCAATTACAAGAAACAACCATTTATCAAACACAAATGTATCTACTGGTAACGCATACAAAACCATACAGTACGTATATATATACTTTAAAGTAACATATTTTTGTGATATGTCTGTGAAGATTCTCAGTCATTCAGGTTATAATTATCTAAGGAAGGTTAAAGTCAAGGGCGACTGGACTAAGTTACATCACGTCTCCACCACCTACAATGCTGTCCTTTCATCTTTCCCAGGAGTTTAAACAAATGCTCACACTCATGTGACAATGCCAACAGCAGTCGTTCAGACTTGGCCTCAGGTAACAACCATAACGACTGGCTGTAACCAAGCAGTATCCACCACCTTGGTAATGACGACACAGAGGTAAAATAGCTGGGACTCCCTGCCAGTCAGTCTGAACTGAAGAAGCCCCTCGTATGAGAGGCGAAACGTCTTCAAATATAAGTCCAATTGCCCCTGATTTTAACCTTCCTTGGATATTTTTGTGAACAATTTCAGATAAAGTCTACACCTAAAAAAAAAAAAAAAAAAAAAAACTGCTGCAAACCTATTTAACCCGATAAAGCACTTTATTTATTAATCTCCCGGGCTTTTTGTTTCCTATGTGAACAGCCAACACTGTCTTTGTGCTTTATACATGTTTAGGAAATGTATTTCCATTTTTTTGTATCTCCATAAATAAAGTATTGCATAGTTTCCATTAAAATTTGAACATAGATGACCCTAGGCCCCTATTATACAATCATACATGTGGCAGAGAAACCCTGCTTTTCTCCATGAAAATCAGTTTTGTCTCCTACATGTGGCAGTTATATGCATTTATTATTATTATTATTAACAATATTTTTATATTAAGAATGGATTAAATGACCACATTCAATGTGAGAGGTGTCACTTGTAGTGAAGAATCTACAATGAATGGTCACCCATCAGTTACACTCTGGTCTACGGAGCTTTTTAGGTAATTGTTTTGATTTCCCCACCTGTTACGTCACAATTTAGTTCATTCTAATATTGCAGCAGCACCAGGCAGCTCTGATAAACAGTGTACACTACCTGCTCAGCACCAAACAGCAGACAGACAAAGTAAGCAACTAGCTGGTGAACATAGTGGAGAATTTAGCAACTAAAGAGACCTATATTTTCCTCAGTAGGTGTTGGAGACCAACACTGAGCTAAAAGGAGAGTGACATTTTGGACTTCCATTCGCCAGATGTACACAAACACAACTACAGATGAATGATAATGTTGCTCCCTATCTGTTGGACGTGTAAATAAGCAACTGTCTGCTCATTTTAACCATGTCAACTTAAAAGGTTATAATGTTTCAGTGTTGTTGTTATTTGCTGGTGTAAATGTATTTACTTTTATGAAACTTTGACTTTGGAACCAAATACAAACATATGCATTTCATATCATTTTTAGAAATGGCTAAATAGTTTCTTAACTTGATGTCCTGCATATTTTTTTCTTCCATGTCTTCTTGCTTAGAACATCAAGGGTTTTCCCTGACTGCATTCTCCAACTCTTAGATTTTTAACAATGAAACTGGACAGTTACTCTGAAAGAATGTTTTACTTTAGCCTACCCTGATGTTTTACTTTACCCTAACACCATGTCTTATTCTTTTGTACTGGATCTGTGTATAATGAAAGCCAGTGGATGTGAACTTGCTCTCTTCTGTGTAGGAAACCGATGGTGCTGGGGGAGTTTTCGGGCTGAAAATGTGGACCTATCGAGTGCTCCTGGAGCTAGTCCACTGGGCTGACCATGCTGCGCAGACCCTCCATGTCTTACACACAGAGAGGGAAGGAACAGAAGAGATCTAACTTTCTTTGTTTCAATCCAACAACTATGAATGAACTCACTCGAAACTAACAGCCAGCTTTCTCTTTTATGTGTGCCAGTTTGAATATTAAACGGTGTAGAATATACTCTGTGTACACTAGAGGTTAAAAAATGTACTGCTTAACTAAAATCACAACTAAGCTCCTTTAATAAAGCCTAGAGACAGCTTTTCCCACACTTTGGTATTTCCACAGCAAGTGCTAAAATGACCTCTAGTTTGCCAAAGTTGAGAAGAAGTGAGTGCAGACCTTTAACTGTATAAAGGTTGGTTTGCTTTGTGCAGTGGTGGAGTTAGACTGTTTGGGAATGTCTTATTTTGTATACAGTGTGTAATTTATTTTATTTAAGTTGATGACTCTGCTGTTCCTAGCACTCCAAAAATCTACTAACTGCTAGAATGTAGCTAACAATACATGACTGATAAACTGTGACTGATGTGCAGCTGAATCTGTAGCCATTTGCTTTTTTAATAGGTCACTTAGCTTTTAATGTACCACCTTACTAACATATCCAATCTAAATAATTCCATGTTCTCGTGTATTGACTGAATGCTTGTATTGTTTATGGTTTGACACAGTCTGTGATGATCAATTGTCGTGTTTGCTGCTCTGGTCAGTTCTCTCCTGATGTTATACTTGAATGTGCGGCTACACTGTTCAAAAGTTTGAACTATAAGACGTTTTGTTCTCAAATCTTTTCTGTCACGCCCTCTTTTGGAAGCAGAACAAATGTTTGAGAACCCCTGTATTAGACTAATAATTTACAGTAGGATTGCAGTGCCTGGAGCCAAAAGTAGAGAACACTCTGCACCATAATGGCTTCACTGTAGTGTTAAATGCCTGCATAGACTCATACTGTGTGAATGAACTGTGACTTCCAGATTTGCTATGGTGAATATTTTTTTTTAATGCCATGCTCTTCTTTTATCGCTGTGATGATTAACTGGATGTGCATTAAAAATTAAAACCCAGTGTTAACCCTTATGTTTTATTGACATTATTTGGTAACACTTTATTTTAGGTATCTCTAATTTCATTAATAATTTCCTACATGTTTCCTGGAAAGACCTTTATTATTCCCTTTAGTGGCTCCCACAGGCTAAAGACTCTATTAGTCAGTGTACAACACTGAGCTGTTGCTAAGCATAACATGCAGCTGTGGAATTTGTCTAAAGGCAAACAATAAAACACCTATGAAGAATATTTTCCTATAATAAATTACTAATACATTTATATTGAGTTCTGTGTAAACCTAACTTTATATTTTCCCTATTATTGAAATAGAGAATTAGAAATTTTCCAATTACAAAATTACAGACAAACTACATTTGTGATATTATTGGAACCCTATATGTATATAAGTATTGAAGTGGGAATCCTTTGTCACAAACTGGGCTTGCACATTTGATGAAGGTGACAGAATAATAATAATCATGACTATAAAGAATAGCTATTACATCACATAAGTAAATATTTGATTGTTTATAAATTACATGGGCTCCTTTTGTTTATCAAAATATTATTCTCAGACAAAGACATGGTGAGTGTGCTTCTCTTAGGAGTCAGTTAGACTCAGTTAACTCCTTGTTAGACTTTATGAGGGGTTGTGCTGCTCAAAAAGTACTGTCAGCACCAATCTTAATGTTTTAGCCAATGATGAAAAGTAACTAAGCGTATACTTTACAAGTACAGTACTTTCTGAGGTGAAATTTTGAGGTACTTTTTAATTTTTCCATTTTATGCTATTTTAAGTTTCTGCTCTAATTGTCAGTGGGAAATATTGTAATTTTTACACTAGTAAAAGTAAGTAGTTACTTTTCAGATGAAGAGTTTGTCTTAAAAAACATATGTAAGATTATAGAATAAATAGCATGTACTGGACATAGTATCCAACCTAAGGGCAGGTGAACAATCACAAAAAGTTGGGGCCTCTTTTCACATTTTAGATGGGGTATTGGCAGGGTTCAAAATTAGCACCAGCCACCAGCCAAATGCTAGTAAAATATGCAAAATGCTGGTAGATTTACTTCTCTCACCAGCTAAAAAACTGTGGTCATCTATGGAGTGGCTGGAACAACTTGAGCATTCACTGGCCATTGGCTGGTGGACAAAAAAGTAAATTTTGCACCTTGGGTATTAGCAGATCCACCAAAGTGATTCTTCCTGTAAACTAATCAGATGGTTTCATTTAAAATAGCTGTTCAAGTCATTCAAATTCATTGTGGTGCAGAAATTTTTCTGCTTTCCGACTCTATTAATCATCTCACAACCCCTCAGATTTATCCTGACCCTCAAGAGGGGGCCGGACTTCTATTGATTGGGAGGCAATGGACTAAACTACCCAGCTGTATGTGAAGTAGCTAAAGGTAGCTCCACAACCAGCAGCTACAACAGTAACATGCTACTCATGCACTGATTCTCAAGTCACTTTATTTGTATAGCACATTTAAAAAACAACATGAGTTGACCCAATGTGCTTTACAAGTGCACAACATACACAAATACAAGTATACACAAACACAAGAACAAAGAGTATATACCTTATCCAAATACACAATACAACACCTGTACAGTATATCAATAAAAAGAATATGGAGTACTCGGGTTAAAATCAAATTCAAAGAAACTGAAAGTAAATAAGTAACAGCGCGTCAGACTGAAATGCTGTGAGTGAACAATTAAAATAATTCTAAGTGGGCCTGACAAAAACCATTGGGTCAGAATCAGGCAAAAGCCAGAGAAAAGGTAGGTTTTTAATTTAGATTTGAAGTTCTCAATGGTGGGCAGGACTACTTTATGTTATACGGAAGACTGTTCCAAAGTCTGGGGGCAGCAACAGAAAATATGTTATATTTTTACGTATAATAATGTATTAGTTTCAGAGGACGTTTTCTGCAGGATGAGTATGAGTGAGGATAGTATTTACTTTTGTGGCCTACCTAATTTCAGAGCATTGCTTTGTCTGCGCTTCCACGTAAGTGAATGAAAGGTCACAGCTACTACTGAACCGCTGTACTTCAATCAGTGCATCCGCTGAATTTGAGCCTTGAGGTTGTAGGTCTTTATCTTCCTCAGATCTCAGTGCACCCCATTTTACCATTAGAACCCCAAAGGATGTTGTGCACATGCGCGTTCTGCAATCTACCGGAGCGCGAGAGGTAGCGAAGGGAGTCCTAATGGCGGAGACTGTACGGTCGCCTTTTGACTACCGGGAACCACCGACCCTCGACAGCGACGGGGATGGGAGCAAACCGCCGCCGCCGAGGGGGTGAGTGAGCACGGCCTGCCTCCGGTTTGTCGCCGCGCGGGGTTTGTTTTCACCGGGGATTTGTGAGCAAAATGCAAGAGCCCCGAGACGCACGCGCCGCGAGCGTGCACGTCTGTTTTAGTTAAACGTTAGGAGCCTTTATTCCGCGTGCATGATTTCATCGTTATATTGCAGAAAAGGGAGCAGGAAAGGAGTGTTTTGTTTCTTTTTTGGGTTGCAGCTGCTGTATCCTGTGAGGCTGCGTCTTCTCCTACCCGCCTCAGCTCGCGTTTAATCGCCAGCCTTATTTTTTGTGTTTTGACGGGACAGAAGTCTCAACGTTAGCTGCTGAAAGCTAACTGGCTAGCCGAGGTTTAGCATTAATGTTAGCCTGCAGGAATCATCAGTACGTAACTAGCTGGCCAATAATCTGCTCCCTTGTTGATACTCCCTGTCATGTCAGATTTCTTAAGACTAACGTTACAGATTCCGGGACATAATATCCAACCAACAAGCTATGCTAGTGTTATTATGCTCTCAACGCTGCTTGGCTGCTCAGCTGGTGCAGATCATGACTCGTGGCTTGTTTGGTTTTGAGTAAACAAAGTTGCTGACCATGACCAAAATTGTATCCGAAAACAGTTGACTGACTCCAGGCTCAGTGAGTTAGGGACTCTTTGTGGTGCTAATTAGACCTCTTATAAATGCATTTATACTGTCTGACGTGATTGGATTAAGGGGTGGGGCCATGTCCAGTATTTAGAAAAGAAATCATGATAACCGACATAGTTAAAGTAAGTTCTCCACAACAGCTGCCTGTTTACAGAAAACTGGTTTTTCTCAATCATGGTCCTCAAATCAGGGACTAGGGATCTACACCACGATTGGCAGGTAAACCTGCTGCAGGGACGGGAGACCATGTGGTACTAAAATATAGTTATGAGGTAGAGCCATAGACAGAAACTGTATTGTGTAATTTATCACAATATAACAAGGAATAATTGTTGTTTCTTGCTTTTTAAATGTGAGAATTTTTAAGCTGTTATGTGTTTTATATGTTTGAGTTCTGGACTGTTAAATTAAAAGGTCTCAATTGGCTCTTCGAAATTGGCACTTTTTATAGCTTTTTCTGAAATTTTATTGGCTAATTCATTAACACTAAGGCAAAATGGAAAGCTCAAATGTAGTTGGTCCTTTATATGATTTTCAAGGCCTGCTTTTCTTCTGCCAAACTGTGTATACTTAAACCAGCAATATATGCAGGATTTTTCTTTGTTTGTCAAATCAAAGACATTTAAACATTTCTGTGGAAGAACAACAAATACACTATTGCCACCTTCGCTAGTTAAGTACTTCATAGCATTATTGTTGTTGTGGATGAGTCACCCACCTAAGAGAAATGTTATGTGAACAGATTCAAGTGTTTGCCATATGTTTCACATGCTCTGCTCATTTCAGCTGCCCTCCAGTTGAATACTTGCAGTTATGAAGTCTTGATCACTGCTTTGTCTGAATGCATCATTATGCTAAGTGAAGCCCTGGATTTGTTTTCACAGCCGCGTGTGTGGGAGAAAAAGGAAGGGGACACCTGTGAAGGTGTGTGACCGAGCGTATGTAACAGAAGATGAGGAGGAGGAGAGCATGTCGGAGCACAGCTACAGCCCCGGTATATATAGAAACACAGACACACACGTTTTGACACCTGTTGTTTGTGTTTTTATCCACTCTGGTGCTTATGGAAAACAAATGTACCATGTTGTATGTATCAGTGTATTATATTAAGGAGAGCCGCCTTTCATCTTTCAAACATAAGGCCTTTGCTTGGTGATTAAGCAGTTGAGATGTGCTGGATTTAAACAGTCTACTCTGTCCCAGGTGATAGTCAGTATCCAGAGGGTGCAGAAGACCGCCTCCCTCCACCCGGCAGTCCCTACTACCTGCCTGATCCCACTCAGCTCTGGTAAGGAGGACCCTCACCGTGGTGATTCTTTTTGTAAGTTAGGGAACCATATTGCTAATGTCAGTTTATGTGTTCCAGTGTGCCAGAGTTGGGGGAGGAGGGAGCAAGTGGAGTTCGGGGACCTGTGCTCTTCCATCCGCCGCCGAACTGCCGGATTCGAGAAGTCCACTGTGGGACCCAGGTGCGGTTGGTTGTCATAGCAATCCGCGACATCGCCAAAGGGGAGGAGATCACAGTCGACTACAGCTTGACTGACTGGGGAGAGAATGCAATGGTGAGCTATTAACTGAATAAAGTGGACAAGGATTGTGTAGAGAAGAGCAAGAGTAGTCACCCTACCCGGATTCAGACCCGGGCTACAGGCTACCAAACTTGACTGCAACGGCAAAGAGCCAGGCTCGTTGGTATGGCAGTCGAAGCGCATTCTCAACCGTAGCGATGGTACACACATATTGCTTTAAGTCTTGTGATGTTCTGTATTTTTCTTATTGTCAGCAAATCCTGTGAAAAGACCAAAACCCAGTGTTTACCCTAAATTTGCTGTAGGTATTAAATTTGCTGATGGTGCAAGTAAGGCTTGTGAGAAAATTGTCACGCACAATGGCCTACCGTAAAATGTCAAATTAGCATGTATTTGTTTGATTAACTTAATATGATTAACTTACTATTAAACAATAGAGACTGCGCCAGTAATATAAGTTTGATGTTATGTTTACGTTAGCTGCTGTAGTTGACGTCTGGCGGTCATATTTCATTATCGACAGTCATGGTTGCAAGATGGGAAGTTGTGAATTAAATGGATAAAAAAATTAATAATTTGGTATTAACTACTACAGTTTATAATAACTTTCCAAAGTGTCTCTTTTCACAGCATTGCATGAGTTCACGTTCACAAAGGGACACGATCTGTTCATGAGCATGTTCAATGATTGGTGCAATTTGAAGACATTTATGCACCAGATGGACATACTGCATGTCTGCGCAGTCAGACCTATGTGTCAGACTTTTGGATTTTATTTGCATTAGACTGCGACTGGTTTGCATTTCCACCCACGTAGTTGTTGTATGTGGATGTGTAAACAGCCTCTATGTTCCCTGATTCGGAATATGCAAAGTCATTCACCTGTGGGGAAAATAAAACCGCCTATATAGTCATTGTCATTTTAATGAACGAGGCATCGCGCAGAGAGATGCACGAAAGGTCCTTGGCCTGACTCCAAATGGGGAGATTGTGGTCCATTGTTAGCTTCTTAGCCATGTGGGCACCCCTTATATATTTGTGGCCTTTGGAATGAAAGGGCTTTGGGCTGAGAGCCACTGACAGGATAAGGAAGTCAGAACACATCGTTCTTTCATGAGATTTGTTGACAGAAAAATTAAAAATCGCCACTTCAAATGTGGGTCCTGTTAATATAACTACACGCTGAGCTAACATGGTGGTTTGTTTTAATTTGAAATCTGTCTAACCAGGAGGAAGAGGCCGGCCCCCACCCACTGTCCCTCTCCGTCTCTGATTACCTTACCCCATCCTGGTCATTGTCACCCTCATCCTCCCCACTCACCCACTCCGAGCCCAGTGACTCAGACCGAGAGGAGGACGAAGAAGAGGAAGATGACGACGACGACGACGACGATGAAGAAGAGGAAATGGAGGAGATAAGGGGTCGAATGCTCCGCCGCCGCAAGAAACGTAAGCTGCCCGCGGTGGTCAGTACAAAAAAGAAGAGCTCGCCCACCTCATCCAGGGGACCTGGGCGCCCATGCTCATCCTTTTCCCGCCCGGCATCTGTGGCAACCCCGGCCAGATCCCAGACCCAGGTCAGCGCCCTGGCATCCCCGACCACAAACATCAACAACAACATTAACATAAACATTGGCAGCTCGAGTGGCGGCACGGTGAGCCGGCGGCAGCACTGCCCGTACTGTGGCCGCCACTATCGCTCTCTAGCACGCCACTTGGAGAAGCACCACGCCAGCCAGCCAGAGGTCAGAACAGCCATGGAGCTGGCACACCTGCACACGCACAGCTCTTCAAATGGCAGCGCCTCACATCCTCACCCTTCATCGTCCTCCACCTCCGCTCCTCACAGTCATTCCTTTGCTGTCCCTCAGCCCTCGGCCTCAAACCCTGCTCCACCCTCTCTGTTTGCCAGGGAGAGGGACCCTCCAGCTACACGCTCGAGCACAGGCGGCGTCTCGTTCTCCCTCTCGCTTTCACCGCCTTCTTTGGCTCAGCCCGCAGCCACCAAGAAGGGGCCTAGCTTACCAGTGCCCACCACAAAACGTCCCGCACCCCCGATGGTGTCACGAGTAAAGAGTCCGTCACCGCCTCCCCCAACTACTCCCAAAAGGGGTCGGAGGATGAAGAGAGAAAAGCATGAAGAGCAGCAAAAAGTGGAGGTGGAGAGCTCGAGAAGTCGCGAGGAGCTGGTTCCACCTCCTACTCCAGAGCCAGACATAGATCCAGATGAAGATCTGGACCTGAGTGGAGAAGCAGAAGATGACGCACCAGAGGAGAAGAATGGAGAGATTGCTAGGTGGGATTAGATTATTGTCTTTATGTTTGCACTGTTGTCTCTGAAACACTTTTTGTAGTCTTATTACCAGTTAGATCATTATTGATGATGTTTCAGGTCGTGCTTTGTTTAGGGCTGAACGATTAATCATTTTAAAATAGAAATTGCAATTTGAAAGAACGCGAATAGCTAATCATGAAGACGGCGATTTTCATTTTACAACAAAAAACGAAACTAGAGGAAAATGTGGGTTAAAAGCTGAACCGACACAGGCCGCGGTTTTGTCCGGCGTCAACTCACACAGAGGTGTTCCAGCTGCGGAGCGTTTAGCCTACACGTTGCATTTTGTGTGCTTCCAACTAAGGATAACAGCTCTCTGTGAGGCCGTTCTGATCTCTGAAGGCTAACGTTACATATCCACATAGAGCATTTCAGAATAAGAGCCTGTCTGATTTTGCTGACTTGTTCAGATTTGCTCAGTTGTCCTTGATTTTTGTGCTTCTGCTATGGTTAAGTAGCTACATAGTTAAATTGTGTCTCTTTTTGTTTGTTGTTGTTGTTGTTGTTTGTTTTAACTGTGTTTATTGTTGATGTACGATCAGGAGTCTGCAACAGATGTTTTATTTTGAAAATCGACCGGATTCTCTCTGCTGTTCTGTGTCTGACTTCCTGTCTGGTTCATCTTCTCTGTGCTGCTTGATGTGGCTTCTGTCAAAAATAGACTGGCAGTGAATATTGAACTTTAACTAAACATCAATAAAAAAAAAATTGAAAATCGAACCGTAATCGCAATATCTGGCAGAAAAATTGCAATTAGATTTTCCCCCCAAATCGTTCAGCCCTAACTTTGTCATTTAGCTGTTATATTTAAAGCATTTAATTCTCTCTCTCTCTCTCTCTCTCTCTCTCTCTCTCTCTCTCTCTCTTTCTCTCTCGTTTTCAACATACAAACAGACATCACATGTCTCCGCTGATGTCTTCCCTCTCCTGTTTGGTTGTCTACCTCCGCCGCCAGCAGCACGCCTCTTTCCTTTCTTTAACCCGTTCTCCTCACTCTGCCGAGGCTTGGCGCCTGCTATGCCATTCTAGCCTCTCCCTGCTCATCCTCTACAACCGCCACCGGGAATGTGAGGTGGCCAAGCTCACGATCCAGGACTACCGCAACCGCATAACTCCACAGGCCAGCTCCAATAACAGCTCCCCCTCTGGCATGGAAGCCCTCCTGTCCCCCTTCGAGCGCCAGGTCCTCTGTAACCTCCCGCGGGCAGGTGTTTTGGGCAAGCGTGGTCGCATCCAGCCTCTTATTTTCCCGCCACACTGTGAGTCCTGTTTGGACCTACTCCTTCAAACCAGCCCCAATGTAGGTGTGGACCCAGAGAGCCCGTATGTCTTCTCCCGGCCCTACCACTCTCCTGCCACACCACTGCGGGGCACAGACCTTCTGAGAAACCTGGCACGAGCCAGCGGGGCAAAGAACGCCGGAGCACTGACAGCAACGCGTGTGCGGCGGCAGGTAGCAATACTTACCCAACTGCTACTTTTAGAGGAGGGCGATGGCCAGGGTGGAGCTACCAAACGGCTGGAGGACTTCCTGGAACGAGAGTACCACGTTACCCAGAACTGCTCCACTATCATTCGGGATCCAGCACTTATGGGTCGTGTTGGTCGTGTTGTTCTTTATGGAGAGAGGGAGGGCGTGCTTTTCCGAGGGATGAGCCTGCAGCATATCTGCCTCGAGTTGGATGGTAAGGAGCAGCATCATGCATTTTCTGTCTATTTATTGGCCCAGAGCAGTGATTTACTGGAGTCTGGTTGTCACTGCGAGGTTTCCAGGTAAACAGCAAAGACTCCAAGAAGTCACTGAGCCCCACCAAGTAATAGTAAAACCCACTGGATTTTGTAAAGATTAAACAAACAAGATATAAGGTTTAGTGAGCTATTTCCAGTATTTATGCTAAGCTAACTAGCTGCTGGCTGTAGCTGCATATTTTGCATACATGAGAGTAGCATTAGTCTTCTCATCTAACTCTCAGCAAGAAAGCCAAAAGGTGTCTTTCTCAAAACACAGAACTATTCCTTTTAAAGGCCTTAGGGAGGTTGAAGCACAACATTTTACAGCCAGATTCATTCAAGAGACATTTTTGCTATACTAATGCAACTGCAGTTAATCCCTTTTCTTAAATTATTATGTGTGTTAGTCATATATTTTTGGTTATCTACCCTTTTTTTTTATTATTTTTTTTTTTATCTCTGGTGTACAGTAATGTCTGGCAACTCAGCAGACTCCTTTTCAGAAGATTCAGAGGCAGAGGAAGAAAAGGAGGACGTTAAGGAGAAAGCTGAGGTGATGGTGAAGAAGAAAGGACCGGGGCGACCGCCACGGAAGAAGAGAGCGGCCATTCCTTCTCCAGTCAGCCCATCGATAGCCACTGTTCATAAGAGGAGATGTATTCCACCAAAATCGGGTAATCTGTCTATCAGTGTATGACTTCCCAAGTTCAGTCAAATCCTTATAAATTTGATCCTTTGCATTCTGTTTGTTTACATTATGTTAACGCCTCCCCCTCTGCCTCACAGGGAAGCGTGGTGTGCTGAAGCGTCCCTGGTCCGAGGCAGAGCGTGTAGCAGTAGAGACTCATCTAAATAGAAACCTCCTGGAGTTGCGAGTCCCTGCGAAAGCGGACTGTGAGCGCTGCCTGGAACTCTGCCCTCTGCTGGTGAGCAACCAGCGAGACTGGAGGGCCATCAAGTTTTATGTCCACAACCGCATCCAGCTGCTGAAGAAGCAGGGGAGGAGGGAAAGTGCTGCCTCTGTCTGCTAGGGCAAAACAGACACAGCAGAGGACACGTACCATAATGTATAAACCACCAGCAATCACATTGAAGAGAAATTGTCTTGGTCATGGTGGGGTGCAGCTTCTATTTTTTCTTTCTTTTTTTTTTTTCTTTCATGGGAGCGGTACCTGACGTTGGGTGCATCCCCAGTTTCATCACCCCGGTCATAAGTGAGTAGTGTAATAAACTGACTAAGCTAAGAAAACAGATGGGTTGCTCCATTTAAGGATCGTTCACACTCAGTGTTCAGGATGCCCACTGTCTGTTTTGCAGATGCATTTAAGTGGTTGGACGATATACTCAAAAGTGTGAATGTGAGTTCAGACAGAGTGAATGCTTCTTTTTTCTTACATTATTTTTCATGTCATCATTACTGGAGAGCAGTAGGAGATATGGGAGAGAGAAGGTGACATGCAACAAATGTCACCTTCTGCAGCAAATGAGTGATACCAGTCCAGGAGGTTGCAGTATGCGCTTCAGACTACAAGGACACGTCACAGCAAATGCTCCTTGGTCTGGTGTTCACTTCCACTGAAGGCTAATGACCAAACATGAATGTGTAAAGCTTTGGAGGAAGAAACAAATGGTTCCTATCTTTAAAAATCAACACAGATGATACACGTCTTCAGGACTGATGCAACTTTGAACTTGTGTAGTTTGTGTTTGTTATTGACTGACATTGTGCCCCCAACCCATGAAGCCCAACTGACAAGTGTATTAAAATGTATTCTTGGACGTTTTGGACCATGATGCACCGGTGAAGTGGTTCTTGCGTACCCCTTATTCTATGATCATAGTCAGACTATTATGTATCAAGGCACGCCTACTTGAATTTATTACGTATCAGAATTTTTAAAAAAGAAAATTATTTCAGAATCAACATGTGGACTTATTCATAATGTAAATACTTCTTAATCTATGAAAAGTATACAATAGTGATTACAAAGTTAGTATTGTGTTATGGTGTATATACTGTAAATACTACCTGTACTTATTAAAGTGTATGACATTTTGCTGTGTTTTCTTAAACTGGACTGTAATGTGAGTTTTACATTGTGGACGCAGAGTGAGACAAAGAAATAGAAATGACAAATAAATATGGGATCCCATATATGATTGAGTTTATTTAAAAAAGAAACTGCTATCCACTAAAAGCACATTCATTTATAGTATGATTTTACATTTGATCAACTTTCATTGAAAAGACATTTGTAAACTTTAAAAAATATGACATCGTGTACAACAAAATATAGAAGGTCAACGATATCAACTTGTAGCTTGAAAGTAAAGCTGCCTCATTCCAGATGTCAAGCCACAAGCACAACTGTAACCAGCAGTGTAGGGCCACAGCTGGGTTATTGTTCCCTTTTGTATGTCAGTTTCTAAATAGCTGATAAAGTAAATATGTCAGCCAATTCCCACCTTGAGACTTCAATCAGCTGAACAAAGAGGAAAGAGGAAAACCTGTGACTGCGGGATGCAGCTGGTAGAAGGTCATAATCATTAAGTGTATTAAAATAAGCCCAATATCTTGAGGTATTGTTCCACTGAGAACTTTGTACCATACGCTGAACCATGAGATGGTTTTTCACGAGGCCAGGAATTAAATTAGTAAGAGGGTCTGTCATTTTGTTGTCCTACTCTGGTTGTAACCTGCTGTATCTTGAAAAAGGCCACCTAGAGTCCCTTATGCAAGACCAATAAGATTATAGATTGCAAAAACCAGCTTTTTTGAAATGTGCACCCTTTGGAACCTAAATGAGCTCTGTGATATTTCTATTTGATAAGTCTTTGTGATTGACAGCAGCGCTTTATAAATGTAAAAGTGTTTTTAAAAACTGATTTAAATCCCCAAAACTACAATCACAATTTAAGCTATTTCAAAGGCAGCAACTGAGCACAAACAATGATAAATTCATAAGATAAACAAATTCTAATTAGTCTCTAAATAAAATGAGTATACGTGTCAGTGCACTTTTACTTATAGTGTATAAAGTACTGTCGAAAAGAATATGGTTTCACAATTAACACAGTTTCAATAAACCTTACAGATGGTGGACACAACAGAAACACGTTGCTATAGAAAACAAAATGTAGATCAATCAAGGCATACAAGGCATAACTATGTTTATATTTGAGAAGATACGAAGTCTGAAAAACCATACTGACATGCAGTTTGCCAAAGACAGGAGGCCTGCATTATCAATTAGTACCAGTGTTCATGTACAGAAGCAAACAGGAAAGCAACAGAGACATCACAGTATATGGTATGCGTATTAAGCACTAGGCTATCATGCCCACAACACTACAATACTACTACACTAGTAGTTTTGGAAAACTACGCCTTTGTTTGTTTTTTTGCTGAGGTAAACGAGAAGAAGGACACCATAGCCGTTTCACCATTTCTAGTCTTTGTCCTAAGCTAAGCTAACTGGCTGCCGGATGGAGCTAAGTATTTCGCACACAGATTTCTCATCTGACTCTTGGCAAGAAAGCAAGTAAGTGTATTTCCAAAAATGTACAACTACTCGTTTAATGGTATGTTTACCTTACATCCCAAACTCACATTTAACAACAGAGCTAAGTTGTCAGTTAGCAGCTTCAACAAACTAGTTACTGTCCCAAGTCTGTATGTCTCTGCCAACCATTCAAGTTGCAGTTTACATCCCTGTCTGTCAAGACTCATATAATATATTGTATGTAGTGAATACTTTTGAACTGAAAAAATTCAAAAAGTACATTTTTTTGGCTTAAAGATAGTTAGCACTATAGTAACAATATGTATGATTCTAGTCAACACACGTTGTTGAACTGATTAACGAAGGATTATTATAGATGTTGCCCACACAGGACCACATTGATTACTATGTAGAGGGAATTTAGAGAGTACAGCTACACAAAATGTGGTGCTTTTGTTTCCTCCATTTTTAGATGTGAAGCCTCTCTATGGGCAGTTGGTGAAACTCACTCACAAGAGCATGATTAGCTTCAATATGTTGTTTGCGGTCATGTGATTCTGATGACGCTCGAAATTCACATTTGAGGCAGGAAATGAAAGGCAAAATGAAGGAGATGGAGGAAAGCCATTGTTTACTCACTGTGTCGCCCCAGTCGACGTGTGTGAAATCTGAAATCACCAATTTCATTCTTAAATTATGACCAAAACTCTATTTTGAGGTCACAATGACCTTTGAGCTTTCAGTCAAAACCAACTGTGTGACCAACTGTGAAATATGGTCACAATCTCCCCTTCTGTTTCTGAGTTATGGTATGTTTTTCCAGGACAATATGACGTCACAGTGAAGTTGACCTTCGACCTTTTGGCAAAAAAATGTCATCACTTCCTCTATGTGAAATTGTGTCATAAATACCGCATCAATTCTATGGCCAAAGACATGTTTTGTGAGATCACAGTGACCATGGACCACCAAATTCTTATCAGTTAGTCTTTGAGTCCAAGTGAACGTTTGTGCCCAATTTCAACAAATTCCCTCAAGGCAATATCTTATATTAGATATTGCGTTCACGAAAATGAGACGGAAACCCCCAAAACACAATCACTATGTGCTTCACAGAAGTGGTACTGTACATTTAGTGTAACCCTTCTATTATTTTATCTCATGCAGAATTGGTTTTCAGTTTAAGTTAGCGTGTCTATCAAAATTTTAGCTTTAATATGACTTAATTAAAAATGTTGGGTGGTCACCCATTTAAGTCACTCAAAAAATTTCCATGAACTAAATAAAACCATTAAGTCAAAGCAACACGTGGTTCAATTTTGTATCCTCTTTCTCCCTTTCACACAGGATATATTAAACATATAAAACACTCAGGATGAGTGTTTTCATCTTGCTTTCTAACAACACTTATTACTGATAAAATAATTATTCAGGCTCTTGTGCTGGTGAATCTATACAGTTACCCGTGTCACTACACTGAGCCTGTTCTGTTCTCTGTATTATCTCCATAGCTGCCTTGTCACCTTTACCAGGATTGAAAAGTGGAAAAACTTCCCTTGTGAACTTAGCTGTTAAACTGCCAATGAGGCTCTTATTTTCCACATTATAAAAGGAAAGCTCTCCACTGTCATAATCCAAATACACACCAACCGTCTGAGGTCTGAAATGGACAGGCAGGAAAACTTTTGGTTCGGTGTTAAACTGAAATCTGCCAGGTGAAGAGGACATGAACCAGAAACCATTAGATGGAGTTGGAGACATATCAGCGTCCAGAGGGAAGACAGTTGCACTTGTAACTCCTACCCACCACGACTGTTTGAAGACTGTTGAGGGACGCCCCATAGAAACCTCCCAGTAGTGTTGTCCAGAAGAGAAGCCAGGTGTTCCTTTGATAGCTGTGAGACAGGTAACCTTTTGTCCATCAGGAAAATCAGCTCCTCCCAGGTTGGCATCTCTCAGTATATTGTTCTTCATTTTGAGATACTGATTTTCCTTCTTGTCAAGTGTAACATTTACTGTTGAAAAGTTAAACAAATTTTAGAATGAATCAGAAATACAGAAATAAATAATTGTTATTTACCATAAATTCTTACCATAATACTTTCTAGCTGTTGATAGATCTGGAATCACTTCTGTAACAGAGAAAAAATATTCTGTACCAATACAATTATCTGTTCCGCAAGCAATGTTTGTGACACAGTCAGTGTTTTGCTTTGACATTTTTAACAACAAAAAAGTTATATCTCACCTTCTAGTAAAGGTTTCTGAACCTCTGGGGAAACAATAGAAGATAGTTAATCCATGGGTTCTGTTATTTTATCGAGGCACTCCACTGATTCTAAACATGAAGTTCAATGTCCTTTTCATGAGATGTACTATCCATGAAGGGTTCACTGTTTTTTTGCAGTTTGATTCATAGTAGGTGATTTTTAAAATTTGTCTCTCACAATTCTTTTACAGAAGTGCTAAATACTAAAATCTAATACTTCATCTCTGGAGTGCACCTTTAACATACATATCATGAACTTTCACTGAAATTTTGAGTAAGCGTAATAAAAATATGTGTCTGAAGAGACTCTGTGGTCAGCGTGGTCAGTTTCTGATTTGGATTTCATCCCTGAAACATAGAACGTTTTCAGGATTTAGATATGTTTGATTTAATTTTGCCACTGAATTTATTCAGTTCAGCCACGCACAACAATTAAAACACATCATTGTATCATTGTTTATAATCTAAAAATTCAGTTCCTAAACTATCTATTGGAATTATGAGTGAGTATATTCAAAAAGCTGACCATCTCTAAAAGCACACACATTTATAAAATTATTTTACATTTTAACAACAATCATCGGAAAGACATTTGCAAACAGGGTGAAAATCAATGAATGTCATTCTGTACAACAAAATACTGAAACTCGCACACGGCCTATCAGTTCGTAGCTTGAAAGTTAAGCTATCTCATTCTCTTGTTCCCTTTTAAGTTATTTTCTCGTACCTTGGCAATTTAAGGAGCTAAGAGGAAAGAGGAAAACCTGTGACTTTGGGAGTTCATCAAAAAATATAGAAAACAAAGCTGCTAGAAATATATATAATATAAAAGGTCATACTCACTGAAATTTTGAGCAAGAGTAATAAATAATGTGTCTACAGAAACTCTGTGGTCCTTCTTACCATCAGGGTGGTCATTTCTTGAATTGGCTTTCTTCCCTGAAACATAAAACATTTTCAGGCTTTAGATTTATTTGATGTTTGACTTAATTAAAACACATTATTGTTTCATTGTTTATCTAATAAAGTTGAAATAAAGTTTCTAAAGTATTTATTGGAATTGCATATGATATACTGTGGTTATCCACATCTGTTTCAGGATTTTATTCATTTGTTTTATGTAGTTAATTTTTCTCTTTAAAAAAACATATAACAAACATTTGTATAAAATCAAATATTTACTTCTCTTTATGAAGTACAGCACTCCAAGTACAGCTAACACTAACATGGCTAGTGTGAAGGCCACCCATCCAGCTGCAGAGGATCCTGAATAAAAAGCAAGAAATCTTGTATGTTTGTTGGTTTTTAGTGAAAATGCACCTGTTGCACACATGCACTTCATTCTCTTTACCCTGTTCACCAGGTTGAGGAGGGTTTTCCAGGCGCACTCCTGCCTCCTTCATCTCTTCACCAGAGAGGCCCACTGAGCAGTAAACCTCAGAGGAGCTGGCGACAAGAAGCCAGCTGTGGACTGACACAAGACCAGAAGACTCTTTTCTGTAATTCAGGTTTTTTGTGTCCAGAACCTGCTTTTGGTCCGACCAGCGCAGGATAGGCTCTGGATACCAGCCTCCAGACTCACAGCTCACATTCATCACGTTATCTTCTTTCCACACAGCTGACAGAAGTGGAGGGGCTCCCCTTTCTAGAAGGAATATGAAAAACTTTTGATGTAAAGGTGAACAGACACTATCCTTTATTTTTGTGCGTTTTCTCCACTTTCATGATACTCACCAGTCACGATGAGACTGACGCTTTCACTATCATAACCCTGATCACTGCTGACATAACAAACGTAATCTCCTGCATCCTCAAGTGTAGCATTTACCAGCTGCAGGCTCACATCACCTTCCTTCCGTCCGCCAGAGGCTGCATCCTTTAAGCCAAAGGAGACTCTGCCCTTGTACGAAGCTTCCTGAGATGTATCGTCAAACTGTTTTGCCCGATAAAGCATGGCCGGGGAATCAAAGTTGTTGTGACGGTACCAACGAACCTCGAAACCCTCTGCACTTTGCGGTGGATTGAGCCAGCATGGTAATGTGGTTGTGTGGCCGTGGTGTACCGTGACAGGGGACTGGACCAAAACCACAAGGCTACCTGAAACTGTCAAATAGGCAACATACATGTTGTTGAAGTTTATGTTTTTGTAATATATTCTGTAGTAGTAGTAGTATAAGTACTGAGTGAAGATGGGTTTTTACATGGGCTGCAAGATTTGGAGAAAAAGTCGTATTGCGATTATTGTGGACGATATTGCGATTTGCAATATAATGGAACAAATGTTACTATGAGTCTACTTGCTTGATTAATAATTTACAGCTTTTTCTCAGCTCAAACATAGTTAAACCGAACATAAGAAGAAAAAGTTGGTTCTTTTTTTCCACCAGCCCAAAAATAAATAACAGTGGAGGTTTAAATGAGTGTTTAACATTAAATAAAAAGTATAATGGTCAGTTAATAGTATACTGTTAGTGTTAATTTATCAATTACTGTATTCGTTATAGTTTCATATAATACCACTATTTTACCATTAGTTGATTATTAAATCCAGTTACAGCTGTTTCATTTCTGTGTTGTTGTTTTTTAAATTAAATCTTTGAGCAAGCGAAAGGCTCTACACTGGTCTTTAATTTGGTAATTGGTATGTATTAACTTGTCAATAATCATATTGTTCAACATCCAGGCTGTGATTGGTCGGTTAACGAAAAGGTACTGACAGCACGTTGGCTTTATGAAAAGATGAACATGTTGAACAACAAAAGGCACCGATACAGCTAACGTTAAATGGCCAGCGATCCGAACACAAACCTTTATCTTCTCTTTAACGTTACTCGCACGCTGCTAATAAATCTGGTTTGCATGTGTGGTTTTTAGGGGCGTGCGAGAGCCTGGTTAGGCAAGGATAACGAGCAGACTGCACTGCACACAGAGACGGTGTCACACACACGCCACTCTTTAATTTGAAAAAAAGAATTAAATCGCAACCTTTTTGCAGTCAGATTAGAATGACGCGATTGCATTCGCCATTAGATTAATCGTGCAGCCCTAGATTACGTTTCTTGATAGCCTAAATCATGTTTTGTTCAAAGAGGACATAAGCTGTCATTCAAATAAGGCTTACTTGACAAATGAAAGCAAAGTTGTTATTTTAAGCACAATTAATTAGCATTAAAAAAAAGTGAATAAATCTGACTAAATTGATCCAAAGGAAAAGATGGGAGAGTAGGCTACTACACGGTGAAATATCATAATCAGGAATATCATACTTATAAAAGTAAACAGAGGCTTACCAGGCGCTGCACTACACGATGCACCAAGAGCTACCACAATGTACATAATCAGCGAACCTGCAAAATGGAAGGATTACAGTTATGACTGGCGGCTATTTGCGTTAAACCATCCGTAACGCCATGAAGTACACCTCCTCTCCACACCTTACAATCAGGTTTAAATCAGTACAACGTCAATAACATAATGAAAGCGTGAAAGAGCACCGTAGGCCGAAAATGTCGCGACAACGCGTGCAAATTAAAACCTCGGCTTACCCATTGTACTGCCCTGACTCCAAGAAGAAATAACCTTCATTCTATGAATTTAGTGCGTAAAAGAAAGAAATTCGGTAAATATTTGGATTCAGCTTCGGCTTTCTTTGCAAATTTTCAAGTTGGGAAAAACTGCAACTGCACCCCACTTGACAGATAGCCTACTTTCACTTTCACTTTATGATAAAATGGCGCAATAAAAAGTGGCATGCACAAGCAGGCGGCGCGTGCTGCGCCACATTACATTTATTCATTTAGCTGATGCTTTTATTTAAAGCGACTTACAATTGCTATTTATATCAGAGGTCGCACGTCTCTGGAACAAGGAGGGATTAAGTGTCTTACTCAGGGAAACAATGTGTGTCAAAGTAGGGCTGAATTTCCCACATGGAGAATTTCAGAAAAGCGTTTTGCCTGCCTTTTGCTGAATTGTTTAGATGTAGGCCTAGTCGATTTGGTAAGTTGTCCTTGATATTTGTGCTTCTACTGTGGTTAAGAAGGCTACGTAGTTAAATAGTCTGTTTTGTCTGTTTTCTGTGTTTATTGTTGATATAGCCAGCGATCGGGAATCTGCACAAGTCCCTGAAGCGCAGAAGCGGTTCTCCGCTCTGCAGAATAGATAGCAGGCAGGTAGCAGGTCTATTTCTGCTGTGTCAATCAGCACAGAGCAGATCGAACCGGGCAGGAAGTCATGGTGCGTTCCATTTCACATGGGAAGTCGGAATTTCCGAGTTCCCGGTTGAAACTTTCAACTGAAGTCGGGAGAACCGCACGACCTTGATCCAAGATGGCTGTCGGGGTATCAACAATTAGTGAAAGCTGTAGTTTATACTATTTATTAGCACTTCTACTACTTGTGACTCATATAAATGTTCGTACACAAAGTGCTGTCCAACAGCTGTCTGTGGACGTGTTGCCACAGTGTTTAGTGTAAGTAAATACCGCACAATGCGTTTTTTTAATCAACCGTCGTATCAATAGCTAATCTGGCTAGTTGTAAACAAACAGCTGGCCGAGCGAGGTTTTCCCACTTGTTAACTGGAACGCCGTCAACTCGGGTGTGACGTCATCCCCAGCTCCGACCTCCGAGGTAAATGGAACGCAGCATAAGACACAGAACGGCAGAGAATCCGGTCAGTTTTCTAAATAAAACACCATGTGGAGCCTCCCGATCATAAAACAACAATAAACACGGTTAAAACGGACACAAAAAGAAATCATTTAACCACGTAGCCTACTTAATAATAGTAGAAGCACATAATGCAAAACTGCAATGCTGAACTTAAATGTGGCCTACATGAAAATGTTTACCTGACAAAATCAAAACAAATAACTTACCTTACCATCATCCCATTTTCTTTCTTCGTGGACACAACCTCTATGCCATTAAGTCTGTATTATATCACTTTATCTGGAAAGGAAATTGGATGACAATGTACTCCATATCTCAAAATCCTTCTGACAGGACAAATGTTCAATATCAAATGATCATTAAGTAAATAATCATATGAATAAATAGAAATGAGTAAAGAATATAGAACAAATTAAAAACGAATAAATTGAAAACTAGTTATTAAATAATAATAATAATAATAATGACAATTAATGGTCTGATGATCTTACTGGGGTATTATTATAGAAAGTTTCATTTGAAAATCGCCATTGAACTTTTATTTAGATGTTCATGTGAATAATAATTTGGTTTATATTCCTGAAAATGATGGGTGGACCATTGGGGCTTTCTATGGGGAGGTCATGTCCCTCCCAATACTGAGAAAATTCCAATCCCATCTCTAGATTAGGGTGTGTGAACTGTAGCATAAATATGCAGTAATAAAAAAAATGCAGTGAATAAAATTAGTAATAAAAGAAGAATTTTCAATAAAAATAATTATCATTGTTAGTCGTTATATGGGACATCATGCTCTGGAGATACAGACAAAAACTGGAATGTGAACTAATGAATTTAAATCAAGATAATACATTTTATTCTTAGTACACATCTATAATTTCATACATATTTTTGAGGGCTGGGCACGTTAACATGTTATCGCATTAATTAATTAACGCCGACAATTATTATTATATTATTATTATTATTAAAATTCTATCAGAAGTTGTCGTTTTAACTTTACAGTAGCTGTCTCTGGTATCATAGTCCAGTTTTGTAATCTTTGTGGCATACTTTCATGAATTGACTTGGCTGAAAACTACTCCACTTAATATTGGTATTGATTAGGGTAACATAAATGCAGGGACGTGCAGTGTTAGTTTGAGGTGCTAACAGAGCCGCAAAACAACCACGAGCCACGGTAGCAACAATGTCCAAAGCACTGCTGTCCTCCAAACGGTCCTGTTGTCCCTTTAACTAACTACAACCAATCAATGACTGACAAAAACAGCAGCTATGAAGGAGCAGACACAATTTTTCCACTGGCTGCAACTTTTTACAGCTTGTCTGGTGTTTGGTGTAAACAGTGATTACTGCAAGGAGGACTTGTGTAGTAATGGTGGAACCTGTGTGACTGGGGCAGGAGTTCCATTCATTTGCACCTGTCCTGATGGCTCCTCTGGAAAAACCTGCAATGAGGTCTCTCGCCTTCACAACAAGGGACAGGTGAATGCCTGCAGCACCACTGCACATGACAAGATGACATGGATAGAAATCCACTTGCAAATAAAGGTGTGCTTTACAGGTATTGTGAAGCAGGGTGCCAGTTGCATGTGAACAGCAGAGTTCATCAAGGCCTTCAAGGTGGCCTCCAGCCTGGACGAGACAAGAGAAGAGGAAAGATCGTGTATTTGTTGAAAATGTGAACAGCAATGGCACCAAGACTAACCTGTTTGACCCCCCAATCATTGTCCAGTACATCTGCATTGTCCCTGTGGTGTGTCACAAGGCCTGCACGCTGCACGTTGGAGCGGGTGGGCTGTGAGCTCAACGGTTGTTCAAAGCTGATGGGCATGAAGTTCCGGTTGGTGTGTAACCCCCAACCAGATCATGGCATCCAGCACTTTCCACACATGGGGCATTGATAATCAGAAGATTGGTGGTTCAATCCTCTGGCTCCTCTAGGCTGCGTGTCCTTGGACAAGATACTGAACCCCAAATTGCCCCCGATGCTGAATGAATGTGTGTGAATGGGTGAATGCGCAGTAGTGTAAAAGAGCTTTGAATGGTCGCAAAGACTAGAAAGGTGCGTGCCAGTGTAGACATGAAGCAGGTGGTCTATTCCACAGTTATAGAAGATTTGGCGAAAGAAAAAAGTACTACAGATGAAGAACCATAAATAAATTTTTTTTGCATGGACCAATAGCGAGCTGGGACTGTTACTGATTGTAACACATGTGACGTCCCCAGGACGTCTGGTTGCTGAGTATTCATGTGTGAGTGTTCTGTTGTAGGTGTCAGTAGGCGGGGTCATCATCATCATGTATTGGAGCCACCTGGAACAGCCCCTTAACCACATGGACCCTGGCACCTATTTCCAGGAAAAACGCCTAAAATAACATACCCAAAATAAATCAGTAATATCTCCTCAACCATTAGGACTAGATGCATAATTCTGGTCTCCTTTGAAAGGTCAGAAGCTAAGGAATATAAATCCATTGTACATTAACATATTTATTTTACCATTACAGACTACATGGAGATGAAATACAGAAAAAATATGATATTTTCATCCTCACCTGGTAAAAAAAAGCTATATTTTAATGCAATAAACCATCAAAGCCATCATAAGGTGGATTATAATGCCTCCTGAATATCTTCTAATACACCTGGAATACAACTGTAACTGTAAATCTGATGTAAATTATAAAGCAAGTAAATCCAGACTTTTAAACAGCGGTTTTACTGCACTTGTAGCTTATTTATAAGTAGCCTAGTTACAAAACCTGACGTTAACGCCACTCTCTCCCGCGAGTCTAAGCATCAGTGGCAGTAGCTGCCGGAGTTTTTTTTCTGTAAGTTTGACGTCGCTGTGCTGCTTCTGCAGATGCTTCAATAAATGTAGAATTGTTCGCAGTTGAAAGCTTTTTGCTGGTTGCACAGAGTTAAAAATAGACGACAATGTTCTTTGCATCTTAGACTGTGACACAATAATGACACAAAAAGCTGTAAGTAGGCTAGCTACTTACAGCTGTGGAAATAATGCCTTTCTCCACCGCGGTGAAGTTAGTTTTAAGTTGGATATTCGACAGACATTCACCCAGGATCCAGTGACGGCTTTTTAGTCAGTTCACCCAGTGACGGTTGTATAAGTGCGGTTAGCTCACCTCTGATGGCTCGCTTTTAAACAACGGGGGTTAGCACTTTTTTCAATAAATTATGAATAAATATTCATATAAATTCGAATATGCACTCAAATCAAATATGAAGGGGTGTGTCTCATTTGCCCAGTGTAGTACTACAATTCGGCATTGGTTTGAAGTCCCTGTGTCACATGACTTGGAAGCTATTGAAAAAAAACAGCACTTTTTTTCAATAAATTATGAATAAATATTAATAAAAATAAAAAATGCTCTCAAATCAAATATGAAGGGGTGTGTCTCATTTGCCCAGTGTAGTACTACAATTCGGCATTGGTTTGAAGTCCCTGTGTCACATGACTTGGAAGCTATTGAAAAAAAAAGGCATTATTTTCCATAAATTATGAATAAATATTAATATAAAGTCGAATATGCTCTCAAATCAAATATGAAGGGGTGTGTCTCATTTGCCTAGTGCAGTACTACAATTCGGCATTGGTTTGAAGTCCCTGTGTCATATGACTTGGAAGCTATTGAAATAAATAATGATTCTCCCATAACACTGTTCTCACAATTGTAATTTATTGATCGTCCCTAAGCTAACCCCCGTTGGTTAAAAGCGAGCCATCAGAGGTGAGCTAACCGCACTTATACAACCGTCACTGGGTGAACTGACTAAAAAGCCGTCACTGGATCCTGGGTGAATGTCTGTCGAATATCCAACTTAAAACTAATTTCACCGCGGTCCTTTCTCCCTCGGTTTCCATTCTTCCTTTAGTTTTTGGCTGTTTCAGCAGACATGAACAACAAAGTCTGGTCCCGCTAAGCTGTCGTGGATTTACGTCAAGGATGGCGCATTTAGTAACGAGCCTTAGTAACTAGTAAGTAGTAATAATATTACCATTTTAGAAAAGTAATTAGTTACACTACTTAGTTACTGGGAAAAGTAATATTATTCTTCCTCTGATGAACAGCAGTGTGCTTGTCTCATCCAGTAGGCTACAAGTCAAATTATTTATTTATATTGGCCTAACTCTTTTTTTAAAGCATCAGGCCTATACTGACATTGGGCTGCCCCAATCACATCTCTTACAGCACCCACTCCCTCCCCCTCTGCTGGAGCTGTTTCTTGTGTTGTGGACCAAAAAAACAATAATTCGCCAAATGCGGGAAAATAACCCATATATAGATATGACCTCCCGCGACCCTGTAAGCAGAATAAGCGGTTGACGATGGATGGATGGATGGATAGATAGAAAAAAAATAATAAGCTACTGATTACTGCATTACATTCTATTATATTTTTATATTCTGAATTGTCACCTGCCACCTAAATTTTGGCCTTCCCTTTATAAAAATAAAGACATTTCCACCATAAATTGGTGCAGAAAATGTCTCCAGAATTCAGGAAATTAAGTGTTTAATGCTCAAAATCTCCTGGGGGGGGGATCCCCAGACCTCCCTATGGAATATTTCATCAATTAATAATTCTTAACTGAATTCAGATTAATTAAATTTAGTTATCATTGAGGTGAAAAGGTGCCATATGCACATTTGAAGAGACTTTAGGCTACTTCAGGCATGCCTGCGTGTACAGTATGTAGATTCAGCTGGAAAAAATAAAATAAATGAGAAAAGTTGATCTACAGGAGAAACATATCTGACATCCTTACTGTATTATATTACACTATATTCTTATTTTGAATTGTCACCCAAGACATTTCCTCAATAAATTGGTGCAAAGAAATTCACTAGAATGCAGAAAATTAAGTGTTTAAAGCCCAAACTTTTGAGGGGGAGAACCTCCCAATTTAATATCAGTGTTACTTGTTATCAATAGTAATTATAAATTTCATAATAAATGTAGGCTATATATATAATTTACTGTTGATTATTGACGCAGCAATGGGGGGTGGGGGGGTTAAAACATGAAAAATTTCTGTGCTGGGCTAAGCCCCCAATGTCTCAAGAGCCTAGAAAAGCCCCTGGTGGAAACCGCCCCATTGCTCAAGGATGATGCAAGCAGGTGAGTGCAGAGTTTAATAGCTGTTCATTTCATAAATGAGCCACTGTAACCTAAAGGTGGAGGTAAACATTCAGCAGGTAACACTACCTTTAGAATTGCTTTGTTTACCAAACAGGCTGTGGAAGAACTAGTATCACTGACCCTGTTACTCTTACTGTATGTGACCCATGCTTTATGTAGCCTTAAACCATTTGGGTCACATTGGTTTTGCTGTAATGCTTACGAACAATAACCTCACCTGTACCGTCGTGTCCTCTTGTCTGTGTACGGTGTTCACTCTCAAGATGAACACATTTGCACATTGGATAAACAAATCATATTATCATACTGCTGATGTCATTAATACACATTAAGGAACTTTTTATTGCAGTTTTATAGGCAATCTTGGCAGAGTAAACAGGACCTGACAGAAGCTACAAAGGACATTTTGGGGACTTAAAGGTCCATCGTGTTATATTTAGGTGGATGTGTTTTCAGTGGTGTATAAAGTCCATACATAATGAACCGTTATGTTTTTATTATCTTAGAATGAGCCATTTCTATCTACATACACTGCAGGTCCTCTTACAAGGACATGGTCATGTTGCACTGCCAGGTTTCTACAATAGTTCTAAAATCCTGTTATGTTATCCCGTTTAGAGTACTTAGTATGACTACCAAAATCTCTGCCTGACAAATTTCCCTGAACTGAATGAAACCATAAAGTAAAAGCAACACATGGTTACGTTTTTGTATCGTCTCAGACTAGTGGAGCTGGGAATCAAACAACCAACCTTACAGTTAGTGGATGATCGCTCTACCCCCTAAGCCACAGCCACCCCATATGTGTTCAGTGCAAGTATATAAAACAAATCCTGAGTGTTTTCATCTTGCTTTCTTACAGCACTTTTATTCAGGCTCTTGTGCTGGTGAATCTATACAGTTACCCGTGTCACTACACCGAGCCTGTTCTGTTCTCTGTATTATCTCCATAACTGCGTTGTCACCTTTACCAGGATTGAAAAGTGGAAAAACTTCCCTTGTGAACTTAGCTGTTAAACTGCCAATGAGGCTCTTATCTTCCACATTATAAAAGGAAAGCTCTCCACTGTCATAATCCAAATACACACCAACCGTCTGAGGTCTGAAATGGACAGGCAGGAAAACTTTTGGTTCGGTGTTAAATTGAAAGGTGTCTGCTCTGTCAGGGGAAGAGGTCAGGAACCAGATATCATTAGAGGGAGTTGGAGAGAAATCAGCGTCCAGATGGAAAGGCAGTTGCACTTGTAACTCCTACCCACCACGACTGTTTGAAGCATTCATTGGTACCCCCCATAGAAACCTCCCAGTAGTGTTGTCCAGAAGAGAAGCCAGGTGTTCCTTTGATAGCTGTGAGACAGGTAACCTTTTGTCCATCAGGAAAATCTTCACGGTTGGAATCTCTCAGTCTATGATCCTTGATTGTGAGATATGGATTTTCCTTCTTGTCAAGTGCAACATTTACTGTTCTGTAACAGAGAAAAAATGATTCTATGCCAATACAATTATCTGTTCCTACTAAAAATAAAAAAAACGTGTGAACAGCGACAGAGTTACTTCTCACCTTTTGGTAAAAGATTTTGATTCTCTGAGGAAATAACAGAAAATAGTTAATCCATAGGTTCTGTTATTTTATCGATTTTGATTGAAAATAGGCAATTTTTTAAATTTGTCTCTCACAATTCTTTTACAGAAGTGCTAAATACTAAAGTAAAATACTAAATCTCTGGAGTGCCCCTTTAACATACATATCATGACTTTTTTGATCACTTTCACTGAAATTTTGAGTAAGCATAAAAAATAATGTGTCTGAAGAGACTCTCTGGTTCTTCTTACCTTCAACATGGTCAGTTTCTGATTTGGTTTCCTTCCCTGAAACATAGAACATTTCCTGGGTTTAGATTTATTTGATGTTTGAATTTAGCCAAACAGATTAATTAAAACACATCATTGTATCATTGTATATAATCTAAAAAGTCAGTTTCTAAACTATTTATTGGAATTATGAGTGAGTTTATACAAAAAGTTGACCGTCTCTAGAAGCACACACATTTATAAAAATATTTTATATTTTATCAGCAATCATTGGAAAGACATTTGCAAACAGAATGAAAATCTATGAATGTCATTCTGTACAACAAAATACTAAAGGTCCACTGAAACTCGCACACGGCCTATCAGTTTGTAGCTTGAAAGTAAAGCTGCCTCTTTCCAGATGTCAAGTCGCCAAGTAAAACTGTAATCAGTGGTGTAGGGCCAGGGTTAGGTCATTATTCCCTTTTGTAAGTTATTTTCTCATACCTTGGCAATTTAATGAGCTATACATAGAGTAAAGAGGAAAACCTGTGACTTTGGGACTTCATCAAAAAATATAGCAAACAAAGCTGCTAGAAATATGTTGTGACACAAGGTCATAATCAGTCCTTCTTACCATCAGGGTGGTCATTTCCTGAATTGGCTTTCTTCCCTGAAACTTAAAACATTTTCAGGCTTTAGATTTATTTGATGTTTGACTTAATTGAATTTATTCAATTTAGCCAGGCAAATTAATTAAAATATCATAATCTAATGAAACTGTCTGAGTTTCTAAAGTATTTATTTAATTATATGTGATATATTGTGGTTATCTACATCATGTTTTTCTTAAAAAACATTTATATAAAATCAAACATTTACCTCTCTCTTTGAAGTACAGCACTCCAAGTACAGCTAACACTAACATGGCTAGTGTGAAGGCCACCCATCCAGCTGCAGACCAGCGCAGGATAGGCTCTGGATACCAGCCTCCAGACTCACAGCTCACATTCATCACGTTATCTTCTTTCCACACAGCTGACAGAAGTGGAGGGGCTCCCCTTTCTAGGAGGAAGATGAAAAACTTTTGATGTAAAGGTGAACAGACGCTATCCTTGGCAGCGTCTTATTGGCCAAACTCGAGGCTTCAAGATGGCAGTCCACAAACCAACAGGTGATGTCACGATGACTCTGTCCACTTCTTATATATAGTCTATGTTCCAAGCGCGTAAGATAGCTACAGTGACCGAAACGGGACAAAATAGACCTGGTCAAGAAACTTTCTTGAGATAGATATATTAAGAATTTATATTAGTTTAATTATTCAGTAAACCCATAAGATATTGCGAATATTATTGTTAATTGTTCATCAAAGAACAGCAACATTAAAAAATGAAGGTGTCTCATACTCCTGTACTACATTATTTTACTGTACTGTAATCATGCACTTTGTTACTTCCGTAACTTGGGAGGGTTGGCTCATCTAGACTAACATGCCCAAGTTAATGAAGAACATCTCAGAACTATCACATCCAGTGCAAGTATGACCACTGACAGATAACAGGAAAATGCAAGCCTCACTGTTTCTGCACCACAGTCAATTATAAACCACATAATGCATGACGTTTACAAAGGCGTTGTTAGGTGCGAATCAAGGTTCCTCTCCACACAGTCTTGTTATCATAACGCTGTTAGCAGTAAAGTGTTTTCCACCAGGGCAGTAATGTGAAGTTTAGCTGGCTGATCTGAATTTCCATGCTGTACCATTTTATTGCCAATAATATTATAATAATAATATAATAATATTGCCTTGTCTCACGAACGTAACAAGCACATTTCTGTCCATGTAGCAAACACATGATACAGCGCTGGAGAATAACATTAACATTCACTTTTCTTCTTACTTAATAAGCCAGATGACTACTCAGAGACTGTATATTAGTATTATGATTTCCTCTTCTTCTTCTTCGTACACATTCAACGGAGTGATGAGCATCTGCACTGCCGAAAGCAGAAGAAGAACAAGGACTTAGTGACAAAACGCGCTCTGAGCACTGTTTGTCCGTTTTTGGCTACTGTTGAAACATGCGATGTAACATGGTGACTTCCATGGAATGGGGACTCACGGTTATGTAGACAGAAATGGCTCATTCTAAAGTAATAGAAATATAATTGTTGAAATTATATTGTTGTGAGCCAGGTTCAGGTGTGAAGAAGTTTCGGAGACTGATGAAGACTTAACATAGCATGGTTTATTGGGCCCAGGGAGATACAGTGCCAGCATACAACATGTGTCTAACTAATCAGTCTATTGTTGTCTTCCTGACGAGGACAAGTACGTGTGCGAAATACCTAAAGCTATAATGTCAAGAACTTATGGGATCAGCTAAATTACTCTAAGCTAGACCTGTCTTACCTTTCCCTGTTACATCATTTAAGACAGCTAAGAAATATTCTCAACAATAATGGTTCGTTATGTAAGGTCTTTATACTCCACTGAAGTAAAGTAGTGAATTAGTTATGTTTTTATATTGCATTTCTGTCAATAAATCCTCAGAAATATCACACCTTTAAATATACATAGCTATATAGATAAAATGTTTACCTCACAACCTCTATGTCAATAAGTCGGTGCAGTAGTAGTATATACCTTTTTTTATTCTGGAAGGAAAACCCACTGGATGACAATGTGCTCCATATCTTAAAATCCCTCTGACAGGACATAAAATAATAAATATGAGATCATGAATTAAATAATCATTTGAATAAATAAAGTGTTAAAGCTGCATCACCTCACATTACTTTATGTCAGGGGTAATAGCAAAGATATGTCTTTTTGAAACTCACGTTTCTTTTAATGGAATAATCACAACTGAGTCCAAACATGCGTTTGCCATTTATAGCGTAATCAGACATTTACGTGATTATAGGCAATTATAGAAGCATATTGTTGCTGATGGAATATGTGTTTGGTATGTCTAATATCCTTGTTTATATTTGGAAAACGGACTGTAGCCAATAATTAACATGATTTACACTGGAGGCAGTTGTCCTAAAGTTTCTTGAAGGTCAAGTGTTTTTTTTTTTTTTTTGACTATTTGGTCTGGGTATCATTGGATAATCCTTAATTAATTTGTAATTCAAAAATGTAAATCTGTTATTTGTTTCTAAATAAAACAATTGACCATTTTTCGGCCAGTCTGGGACATCATGAGATACAGATGATCAGTTGAGAAACTGGAATGTGAACTATTATTTATTACTATACTAATTACTATAATTTAGTAGAACACATGGTAGATGTAATTAAAATAAAGATATAGTATGTTTAATCATTGGTACGCATCTTTGATTTCATTCACACTATTCAGTGTAAATGCACAAATTTGATTTACTTATAAGTCCATTGCATATTTTTTCTTAAAGGAATAATCTGTCATTTGTTCAAGTAGAACAGAAATTGTCTTCTAATCACAATATTTACGCACATCTTTGGGAATCTTATTCGCTGCTACTGGAATAGGCACCCATGCCAAGCTTACGCCCTTGGTGGACCATGTTCAACACAGATGTGCCAAAGAGTGACGAGAGTGTTTATGTGGTTAATGAATCCTCACGTGAGAGCCTGCACCAAGACCAACGAGAAACACCAGAACGGGCCCGGATGTTGTACGATATTGGCTTCAAAATAAATGTATATATTTGGTCACGGTTGAAAAATGAACGGGCGGGTCTTAAGATTGTACAATATTCATATTTAAAAAAAAAAACATTTAAGTGTTGATTAAGCAATGAACCGCCCAAAGTGAAAAGAAACAAACAAATCCGTGTGATTTTATTCTGATCCACCTTATTCTGAAAACTGTAACCAGAAGTTGTTGTTTCAACAGTTTGACAGTAGTGAAGTCTGTCTCTGGTATCATAGTCCAGTTTTGTAAGCTTTTGTGTGGCGTACTTTCATGAATTGACTTCACCGTCGGTTGGAAACTACTCCGCTTAACATTAAGTGTGGTATTGATTAGGGCGAGGTAAATGTAAGGATGTGCAACGTTAGTTTAAGTTGCTGACGCTAGCTGACAGCACAACGTTATATTTCCTGAGCTGTTCGGGAGAGTTAGCTGTGTGGTTCACTGACCCTCGGCTACATGGCGACTTAGCAACGCTGTTACATACACAGCAACATAATTTAGCTGTTTTTAGCAAAAATGCCTCAACTTGTGGACCCCGACGAAACAACCCAATTGCTCAGGGATGATGCAAGCAGGTGAGTGTAGACCTCAATTGCTGTTCACTTTTATGAATAAACCACTATAACGTTTCTGTAAAGGTGGAGGTAAGTTAAACATTCATAAGGTAACACTAGCTTTACAAGTGCATTGCATACCAAACTGGTATCACTGACCCTGTTAATGTTGTGCGACCCATACTTTATGTAAACAATTTGGGTCACATTGGTTCGCTGTTTTGCTGTGTGTTGCGTGTTAACGAGCAATAACCTCAAATCACCTGTAAGTTACTGTCGTGTCCTCTTGCCTGTGTACAGTGTTGACTCTCAGGATGAAGAGTACAAGAGTCGGTGGAGGTCTATCCGAATCATGTACTTCACCATGTTTCTCAGCAGTGTAGGTGAGGATGCCCACGATCTACAGGGAGTTTTGATTCTTAAACCTGTGCAAGAAGTCTGTTGCAGAGACACTTCACTAGGGTTTCAACAAGTTATGTGTGTATGGGAAATGGGCCTCTTCCATACAAAGGGGTTGATCATTATTAAAGAATCCTGTCTCTTGGCATTTTGTTCTGTAACTTAAAATACATCTGACATCCCTGTTGAAAGACAAACCAAATGACAAAATCCTCCTATAGGTATTAAGAGTTTATACATCCAGTTAGAGATGCTTACAGAGGCACATTTTCCATCTTAACCAGCTAAAGAACACACTCAGAAACACAGCAGGTAAAACATTTCTGCATCACGAAAGAATAGGAGCTTTTTTGCAATAAGTAAGGTCACTGTGAATATGATGCATTTCATTGTGTTTGCCTGTCTAGTATGATCTGATTCTTAACACAATGTCTTTGTGTCCTTTCAGGTTTCACAATTGTCATCACATCACTGTGGCCCTATTTGCAAAGGGTATGTATGGCTTCTTGACTGTTAAACAGGTAGTGAAAGAATATTCAAAGGATATTATGGGGACTTAATTTTTGGATTTAGCAGTCAAACTGAGTACAAAAGTCATTCTAAATAAATACTGTTGTACATTCTGGTTGTGTGCATGCTTCAACAATGGGACACTTAAAACTATATTTGCATTTTAGCAATGTCATCATAATGTCATAAGTTAACTGCAGGATCTTCCATAGAACATGCATATGCCTTTACATATTGTTTTTGTTGGTATTGTTTCTTGTAGATTGATGATGGCGCCGATGCCACCTTCCTGGGATGGGTGGTGGCAGCCTACAGTCTCGGTCAAATGGTGGCATCACCCATTTTTGGCCTTTGGTCCAACTACCGGCCACGCAGGGAGCCACTCGTGTGCTCTATCTTCATAAACCTGTTAGCCAATATCTACTACGCCTACGCATACCTGCCCAGAACCAATAACAGGTTCCACCTGCTCATGTCCAGAGCCTTTGTGGGCTTTGGAGCAGGTGATTTTTAAAAAAAGATTTGTTTTTGAAATTCCCACAAAACTTCTCATTTAATACCATTCCATATACTCATAAACTACATAAAGCTGTGCTCAACTGTGTATTCATGGGATCCATGTCACGCAATTCCTAACATTAGATTTGGTCTTTTTGATCGTAGGCAACGTTGCGGTGGTGAGGTCATATGTTGCTGGAGCTACATCACTGAAGGAGAGGACCAGTGCCATGGCGAACATGAGTGCCTGCCAGGCCCTGGGTTTCATCCTGGGACCAGGTAAAAATGTAAATCAGCCCCGTTTAGAGAGCAATGATTTGAGCGTAGTGTATGAAGGGAGAAACAACAAGAAAAAAGTTGTTTGTTTGTTTTAACATTTACATACGTTTGTATACGTTAGCTCTGCAGGCATGCCTGTCATTCATTGGAGAGCGTGGTGTCACGGTTAATGTCATAGACCTGCAGCTCAACATGTACACCGCTCCTGCTTTCCTGGCTGCAGTGTTTGGCCTCATCAACATCCTGCTGGTTGTTTGGGTGCTGAGGTGAGGCTTTCCCTGCATGTATATACAACGTGTCTCCTTGTTTTTCTGTAGATTTTCTAATTTGGCACGTCTATATAATATCCCTTTACTGTTTACTCCAAAACCAATCATAGATCCTTGGATTTAGCTACACTTCTGTCAGTTCATGTACAGTATTAGGTTTCTCAATGCTATTTTAATTGATTAAGATGCCTATTTTGATTCTTGTCAACAGAGAGCACCGTGTTGATGACCATGGAAGGCACATGCCAGCCATCAACTGCACATCGGAAGGTATTAATTGTCCTTTTTTTAAACTTAATTTTTACATAAGGTTGCCATAACAAGTAGTGAAATGGTGTACAAACAAAGAAGTTGAGGCCCACTTAAGCGATCTAAGAAGAGTAAAAGGCAGCCCTAAACCAGGCCCATGATACTGGAACCTCTGAGAATTAAGATAACAAAGTACATTTACAGTATTTGTAGTTGTCGGTGCAGGATATTGGTTTGTGTTTTTGGCTCCAGGCATTTTATTATCTTCTTCATTTTCCTGTAGATAGCGTTGACATAAGTGAAGAAACTGAGGAGACCATCGATCAGGTAGCGGTCCTGACTTCCAACATCCTCTTCTTCGTCGTCATGTTCATCTTTGCTGTCTTTGAGACGTATGTATTTCAGTGCAGACTTCTGAGGCAGTCGAGTTAGAGTATGAAAAAGACACGTATTGCTGCTTTACCCCCGCCTCTTCATATGCTCAGCTGTAGAAGTGTGACTGTATGTTTTTGTGATTTTTCAGAATTGCCACCCCTTTGTCTATGGACATGTTCGCTTGGACAAGGAAAGATGCCGTGTTATACAATGGCATCATTATCTGCTGCATTGGATTTGAATCCATATTGGTGTTTCTTGTTGTAAAAGTGGCCTCTCAAAGGTACCCTCCCTCATGCATGTATGGATTCGATAATTTTTTTTATTTCATCTTCAGTGGATTTGGTTAAACAAGAAGAATGTTTATTTCCTTCCAGAGTCGGGGATCGTCCTGTGTTGCTAGTAGGCTTGGCCATCATATTCTGTGGCTTCTTTATTCTGCTTCCATGGGGCAATCATTACCCTAAAATCCAGTGGGCAGGTAGGCAGGTTTTCATTTCAGAGAGAGTGATTAATTGCAACAGATTGAATACCATTTTTATGTCCTAATGTTGGTGTGTAGTGGTGCCAATTCTTGGTGCAGTTGAAAATGATCAGTATGGCTGAGTTTTCAAGTGTTCATGTTCTTTTCTTGTCAAAATACAGACCTCAAAAACAACTCTTTGGTCAGTCAGATGTCTGAAGCCTCTATAGCCTCCAACAGTTCTTTGGAGCCAACAGGCTGCCCATATGAACAGACCTGGTGCCAGTATACACCTGCCATCAATCTGGCCCAGTATATCTCATCTGACATCCTCATCGGGGTGGGATACCCAGCCTGCAACGTGATGTCCTACACACTGTATTCCAAAATCCTCGGACCCAAACCTCAAGTAAGAAGACTTAACAAAGACAATTCTCAAAAGTTTGCTTTACTTTGAAACTTAATAACATGACCATATTAAGATTGTGCATCTTTTGAGAACCCAGATGTTTACTGTTGCTTTCTGCAGGGTGTGTACATGGGATGGTTGACAGCCTCAGGGAGCGGTGCGCGGACATTGGGCCCAATCTTTGTCTCCCAGGTGTATACCATCCTGGGACCCCGCTGGGCCTTCAGCCTCATCTGTGGTATGGTGGTAGGGGCCATCTTCCTCTTCGGGTCTGTCTACCACAGACTCATCGCCTTTTCTGTACGCCACGGAAGGACTGCAGAATAACAAGTTAAGATTTGCCACTGGAGAAACTGATTCCTACTTTTATTCTCAAAGACTTTAAGCCAAAATCCAAGCTAAAATGGCCTTTGAAAATCTAAGGCGAAGAGATAAGGCCAGGTTCTTTCTTATGACGTGACCAAAGCTGGCTGCTTCACAGTTCTTCAGTTAAAAGGGAGCAAGCACTGTATGGCGTTGCCCTGTATGACGTGGGCCCATCACATCAAACTGATCATAGTTTTAAATCAATGTGTTACTAAATATTTTGTTACTGAAAGCGCAAGTTGTTGCATTGTTCGGCACAAACATAAATTAATTATTAAAGCTGCAAGCAGCGTTGGGCGGGCCCTCGCGCTTGTAGTGTGTCCAGGTATGAGGTGGCCGCATTGCATTGCCAGTGCGGCTGTGAATTTGCTACGTGATTTGGACACTGAACAAAGGTGTTATACGTCACTTCCTGTGTCCCCTTTGTGGGACTGCAGAGCACTTGGCACTACGACTATACGTGAATATTGGCGTGTAGATGTGTTTGTGTTGTGACAGTTATCAAGCACGTAAAGTTTGGTACAAATTTGAGCATGTGCAGTCAAGTTAGGACGACTTCATGTTTCATGGCGAAGCATGGAACTTCGTCGCCCCGCCAAGGATATGCCATTTAAGGAAAACTTGCACGCTTTACAACATGACATCATCAATGTGTTAAGAGTTTTCTGAGATAGTTTTGATGTAGATATAGCCAACCTACAAGAAGTGATTCATCTCAGCATGAAAGTAGTCACTTCCTGTTGCCAGCAGGTGGCGCTGTGACTACAGGTGAATTTAGGCTTGTAGATGTGTTCAGGGTGGGACTCTTATCAAACAAGTAAAGTTTGGTGCAGATGTGAGCATGTGGACTGAAGTTACAACAACTTACTGTTTCATGGCGAATCATCAATTTTGGACTCAATGCAACGGGCACACCATTTGATGAAAACTCACCATTTATACAACTTTTAATCGTCAGTGCCTTTAGAGTAGACAGGGAAAATCTGAAGTCGGTCAGACTAATTTTCGCTAGTTCGCTAGTGTGAAAGTGTGTAAATCATCCAAAAATGACCATAAAATTCAAAATGGCTGACTTCCTGTTGGGTTTAGGGCATCGCTCCAAGAGGCTTTTTGGTACGCCTGGACATGCTACATGTATCACAGAAATTTCGTACACGTAGGTGAAACTTTGTCCGGGGGCTGTTCTGTAGGGGGCGTTTTGCCATGCCCATGAATTATGTGTTTGCAGAGTTTTCTAGGATGTTTAGGCCCCCAAAATTGAGGTTACTTTGCAAAAAAAAGAAAGTTTCAGTAGGGACCTCCACAGGTTTTGTGCTCGGGCCCTAATAACATTTTTTAATAGACGGACTAATTTAGTAAAGGCTTTGTAAGACCTGAAAAGCTCAGAATGTACATGACACATAACATCTGTGAAATCCACCAGGAGCTAAATCCAATAGGAGATACCACAAACCCAAAATAAATGCTATCAAATTGTTTGATATTTAGTTTTTAGTGGTATAAAATGTGCTGACTCCTGAATTATATTTTATTCAATTGATGTGGCATTCTCTGTAATTTATTTACTGATTGAACATCTTTTTTTCTTTCTTATCTTTGTTATTTTGCTGTTTCAGTAAAGAAATTAACACACACTGTTTTTCTGTGCAATGATGGTTGTAGTGGAAGAAATGTGACTCTTGAGAAAGAAGCAAACATTACAAATGGTACATTTCCACATTCAGCTGTTTCTCTCTAAAGGAAGATTCATATTTTCCTATTTCTGTTAATGGCTCCGCTTGGGGTTGTTTAAAACTACAGGTTGTTGTCTACCTGAAATCATTCAGAAAATGATGTGTAAATGTGTGGATGCTAATGATTTACTGAGTGATGCATTATAAAATGGATGTGATCTTAAATTCTCAATGTCACATCATGTTAAATCTTATGAGAGAGAGACTTGAGAAAAGACTTTTTCATCCCTTATGTGCAAGATGCAAGATCATATACGGTATATCACTTTACTGATCCTCAGGGGACAAATGTTAAGACAGCACAAGAGAAGGGCACAAAAGTAAAGGAGCTTTTTTACATGATATAGATCAAATGTGAAATAAAATAACAATTAAAAGCAATGCACTTTACATATATGCAATCTACAATAAAATACACTAATGTAATTTAGTAGGTTTGTAAAATATGTGATATAGTTTAGATGGATAGTTTTAGCCCCAAACATTTCAAACCTTGATTTTACAATGCAGTTTTTCCATAGGGCATATAGTAAACATCAAACATGTACATAGTACATTGAAAATCAGCCAGTAGAGTGCACTGTACTTGCTTTCTGATGTGACAACAGCAGGAAAGCAGCAGTAATGTGGAGTGTGTGCTAAATTATTTCACAGAGGGAGTGTTGCTGTATGCGCATGCGTCCGGCAGGGGGCAGCAAAGGGGCTTTACCGGGAAGTAACAGCGCGCATGCGTATGATAGAAGAGCCCGTCTGATAAGGCGATGCAGGAAAGTTGAGAGCGCGCAACAACATGCACGTCGGGAAAGTTAGAGGCTGCTGACATTAGTGTTACATTAATGCAGTTTTCTGTGTAATTAAGTCGAATTTAAGAGTATATGCAGCCGTGGGAGGGCACGCATTAGTAAACATGGAGATATTTAGAGACGAGACAGGTAAGGAAAACTGCTTATTTGTCTCTCTAAGAAGTTGGTGGCCAGTTTAGCTAACGAGCAAGCTAATTACAGATTCATTACTGCCTAATGGTTTTATTTAACCCTGACACTGCAGATTTTACATGGGCTTTCTTGTCTTCCTCTTTTTTCAGAGTTCACAGATATACGAATGGTCGTAAGTAACGTTACACTTTCTAAAGTTCCCTCTGTGGCGTGCGTTTGTGTGCACAAAGCAAATAACGTTATCGTTACTTGAGAGAAAGGCCCACATGTTGGCGTATTGAAGCTAACATGAGCACGAAACTGCTCTCAACATTGGCACACGTCCTCAATATAGCAGCACCCGTCGTGCATCCTGTAACGTTACTTTAAAGCTAGTAATGGATTAATCGTTATACACTTTGGTCAGTCTTGCTGACTAACGTTATTTGCTGTTTAGAGACATCTTGAAACAGCACGTCCTCACTTCCTGTGTGCATTCAGCACTAAGACGGGCTTTGTGAGCGTAGCTAACGTTTCTTCCCATATAAAACAAAGAGTTGGCTTTGCAACGATACATATGACTGGCACGCATTGATTTGAAAACACTGATTAATTAAGACCTAATGTTAATGTCAGTAATGCCAGTTTTTGTGTCTTAATTATTGTGTTGACAAAGCCTCATTTCCCGTTTTGAATGCTACATTGTTTACACGATGGCGTCATCTTCTCTTTTTTTGGGGTGGCGATGGTGTAGTGGCTCATTATTTTTCAAATTTATTCCTTGGCCCTGTGATGGACAAAAAACATTAGCCTGATTTTATTTACATGCTTTGTTTCACTTCCTGAGTTTCATGATCTTGTAGCATAATGTTGTCCTCATGTGTCTTATCACCACTCTACAACAGTATTTTAGAATAGCTTGTGAAATATGGACATTTTCATCAGATTAGTATGAGTCTCCAGAGTTGTTTGCTTTTAAATGTTTTTAATGATGTGCCAGTGAGTCAGCTTACTCTGGGTAATGGAAAGTGAAACTTAGGGCAGTGCTTCATTATCAGTAAACTCACCAGAACTTGAGCTTAGTCAGTACTGGCATAGTTATGCAGGCCATGTATGTATGTAGGAAAATAGAAGCTTCAAGACTGAAATGTAAGGTCTTTGTTGATCTTATCTTATATTTGTAAGAAACTATGTGAAGCCGAAGTTCACATCTCTCTTTCTCCTGTCCAGCATAGGGTTGTGGATATGTTCGAGAAACGTCCTCATATTCAACGGATAGTAAGACTTGGCCTTCTTGGTAAGAACCATCGCAAATTTTCTACACACACAAGTCTGTTTTCAGTGTTTTTTTATTTGTGAAATTGTTAAACTTGATGTAAGGTTTTACACATTTTATTCAGGAAGTTCATGACATGTGTTGAGTCTAACTTTATAAAACGCTCTCTTCCGTAGCAGGTATGGACTATGGTGATGAGCTAGATGTTACAGATGAGGATGATTACAAATATGGCAACTGGGTACACGGTCATAGCAATTCCCATGGGTACCCGAGGCTCTCTGACAGAAGTAGCGATAGAGGATTAAGTGGGAACCATACAAGGGCATCCAGATCTGGTTATCAACCTCCACTGCATTACTACACTTCAGCGTGTGATCTTTCTCGCCCACTCTCTGAGTTAAAAGTTAAGGAAAAAGAGAGCGTAAGTTCACTTCTGTTTTGTCTGTCTTGTCATGTTGGATTACTTAATCATGATGGGAAGTGACTCTACAGAGTTCAAATGGTTGAAATCTGTGCAATGTTTTGTTTTTTTTGCAACTCTTAGGATACTGAAAGAAGATCCCGTTTATTACAAGAACCCAAAAAAAAGAAAGGAAAGGCTGAGAAGAAGCGGCTTAAAAAACAGGTAAAATCTGCAACTTTAATAGTAAGTCTATAGTAATGTGTGAATGTCAGGTTGTGTAAATTAAACCCATTGTATGTATTCTTGTCCAACAGAAACAGAAGGAGAGAAAGAGGCTTGAGAAGTTGGAGAAGGAAAAGCAGAACCCTGAAAAAAATGAAGGGGTAGTTATTGTTTTTTGTGCACCATCTTTTAAAGTGTTGCAAATGGAAGCCTCCACAAATCATTCGAGGTGCACACTCATATTTTAACATGTTTTACAGGAAAATGGTGATGCACAGCAAAGTAAAGCAGAGAATGGTCAACCAGATGATGCATCCAATTTTCGTGATAAACGGTTGGCTTCAGGAAAAGATACAGACAGCAGCGACAGTAGTGAAGACGAATCCAGTGATGAAGATAGTGACACCAAGGATGACTCGGGCGACTCTGAGGTTACTAGTGCTCATTGTATTGTAATTCTTACTTCATTTAAAGAATGCATTTACCCAAATCTCTTTTGGGTGATTATATTGTGTAAAGTTTGGTTTGGCCACTTAAAATGAAAAATATTGTATTGAAGGTATAATTTGGTATTTTTGTTAACTGCTTTTATAAAACTTTGCCTTTATTCCAAAGATTAATTTTAACTAACACTCTTCTGCTTTGGCTTAGGAAGGTGACTAATTGTGTCTCTATTCTTCCTTTTTTGTGTGTGTGTGTTTTTTTTTCTTTTTTCTTTTTTAAGGAACTGGATATGACAAGTACTTTTGTGAATAAGGCTGCTCTTATAGCCAGGCGTAAATTGGAGCAGAAGCCCAGGCCTGAGAGGAGGGAGAAAAAGAAGACTCCGGTTAATGAAGAACCTAAAACTGTCCCCGACAACTCCAACGGAGACCCGGAGGTTGAAAAGAAGGTGATGTATTTTGTATAGAAGTCAGACTCTGACTCATCGGTGATGATGATGATTATTCCAGCGACTAAAGGCTGACCATGATACAGCAACAATAACTAAGATTTTTCCATTAAGGTGTATGGGATGTAGTTGCCCATCTCATTTTTGCATTTTGAACAGGATTCAGTCCCTGCCCCCAGCAGCTCCGCCTTTGAAGATAATGTAAAAATAAGTACCGATCTTGCAAGTAAGTTTTGTCCATCTCATGTACACGCACTCAATCTTCCAGATTCACTGATCATGATTTGTAGAATGATACTTATTCATGTTGGGACTGAATGATTATTTGAAATATTAGCAGTCGCTCTATGGACATGTGAAATATCCAAATCACAGGAGTTACGGTGCTATAGAAATGCCCTGGCCTACGAGTCATCATTTTTAGATTTCATCTGTGAATTATGTCAATGAAACCTTTTCTTTCTCCTTTTCTCTGTAGATACCGGAAATAGGTTTGCAAGTGCTGGAGACTTTAATATGGCTGTGAAGTATTTCACAGATGCAATTAAATACAACCCTACAGAGTTTAAGTAAGAATAACAACTTCACTTGGTTTGAAATACATTCGCTGACACCTGCAGCTGGTTTTAATGCGACGTTTTAATTGTTATTTCTGTTGCAGGTTGTTTGGCAATCGTTCCTTCTGTTTTGAAAGGATGCGAGAATATGAGAAGGCGCTGACTGATGCAGAGTTGTCTCTCAACATGTGTCCAGGCTGGGTTAAAGGTCTGTTTAGAAAGGGCAGAGCTTTGGCAGGTCTAAAGGTAAGTGGTCTAATAAAATCAGCACCACCCATGTGTGCCCTGTTATAAATGTCATGTAGTAGTTAACGCAGGGTAATGCCGATACTGCTTTTTGATTTCTTTTACATATTCCCCATATGCATACAAACGTACACTTTAGTAGTAATTATGGCCCGTGAGCCACTATTTAGTGTTTGCTTTTTCTCTCTATATTGAACTGTGACCACAAACTATGGTGGATATATAAAAATTAGAGCTGTCCCCGATTAAGCATTTACATAGTCGAATCTGAATTGTCAAGTCTTGCCTAAAGTTGACTGATAGTCGAATCATGCATTCGCAGTGATGGCAAGCGGGGGCGGGTTTCACACACTGTAGCTTCGCTTCAATCTTGAGAAGCCTTTATTCATTCATCAGTGTAATTTACACTGTAGGTACATTTCCAGCTAAACTGAGGCTTATTGTTGACCAGTTTCTCTTTGCTCGCCTGCCATTCACCGGTATTGTGCCGAGTTTTGCATGCATGGCATGTCGCAGTTTGTGTGGTTCATCAATGGTGATCTATGATCCGAACGTCCTGCAAGGTGCGGACAACTCGGCCCTACATCTGTGAAGCTGGGACTTCATCGTTTCAACAAGTGTTCACCAAAATGACATGATCCTCATTTCGCTGCGAAGCTTCGACTTTGAGATTTTCATTCGATTCAGGCTCCGCCCATCGAAGAATCGAATATTCAACTATTCGGGGGTCAGCCCTAATAAAAATAAAATAAAAAAAATTGTTTGTTCCATAACAACTCTAAATATGATCCACCTCTTACCAGCTTTGTAGTTGAGACTAACTTCTAAGTTAGTCATTTATCATTAGTGTTTACATTGTTTTGTTTACTCCCAGTATTTCAGGTTGGAATGACTTTGTAATCACTTTGGCCTTGTTGCAACGCCATTGAACTAATTCCAAGAGTCATTGAGCTGCACAGGCTCACATTATTTACTCAAGACTTGTTTTGACTTGCTGTCGCTGTAAACCTTAATAACTGGGCTGATTAGACCAGCAGCATGACAGTCAATGAGCCTGAACTTTGATTTAGTCCTGAGCCAGTGAGTGGTGACGTTCATCATTTTGTGTTCTCTGTTCCCTCTAGAGGTATGAGGAGGCTGCCCAGGCCTTCAGGGAGGTTCTCAAACTGGACAGTTCCTGCGCAGAGGCTGCCCAGGAACTGATGCGAGTGCAGATAACACAGCTAATGGTGTGTAACACTAACATCCGTGATGGCGTGTAGCCACCAGTAGGGGAGGTAGCTGGGGAAAGTGGTGGCCAAACAGTGCTGAACTTGGAGCTGGGCAATATATGGGCAAAAATTAAGTCATGATAATAAAATGTCATCAGTCAACATTGCTAATTATCAGGATAAATGTCAAATCATTATTCCTTTCAAGTTTAAATGAGGATCTTTGCTCCTGAGTGAAAGTTGAAGAAACCAGATGGTTAATTGTGGCTTTAAACTATTCTTTATGGTCAGAACAAACACTTGATCAGTGGATCACTTCACAAATCTGAGGTAGATCATTCAAAACAAATGAAAATCTTTTTTTCAACAAATATGCATGATTAAGCAAACAAAACTTCAGTCCTTTTTTCTGAACAAATATTTTAATACAAGTGCTGATTTGTTCGCAATTCAAATTATATTGAAAGGTTATTAAATATTTGACATGTTTAGAGGGAAATTATATTGCAACAATTATCGTTTCATCACCCAGCCCTCGCTGTACTCCATGTAATCACATCCATTTGTTGCATTTTGAACAAAAACACAACATTGTTTCTCAGCTCAGTAGTTTTATTAAAATGTATTTAAGACTTAAAGATTGTTTCACATTGAAGATGTGTTGGGTAAAGTCTTTAAAAGGTGTGCAGACAATCATTCATACAGGTGTTTAAACTTGGAATTCTATGTTTTGTTCCAGGCGTATGGTTTCACTCGGGATCAGAGCTCAAATGCTTTAATTATCCATGGAACAGTGAAACAAGCACTAGAGGTGCTGTCCAGATTAAATGGTCAACCAGGTGAGTGTCAGCCGGTCTGTGATTTGACTACCAAGGATTAGATTTAATGTGACTTCCATTTCCTCTGATGCATGGCAGCATATATTGTTTAAATAAAATCCCTGAAAGCCCAAATTGAATTGGTGTCTTAATACTGTGTGCATGTCTGTCTGTAAACAATACCAATTGTAAACACTTGTCTTTGTGTTTAGGAGCTATACAAAACTCCACGCCCCCACTGGCTCAAGTAGCAAATGTCTCTGGAGTGTCACCAGTCCTTTCAGCCAACACAAACCCTGCTCCTGCTCAGGCCCAGGGTGCACCAAAAACGGCACTTAACAAACCTTTAGGCCCAGTCCAAAATCTGTCAAATGTCCAGAGTCACCCAAAGCCCATTCCTAATCAGGCCACGAAGACCAGCAATAGAGCCAGTCACCCACCACAGTGAGTACACATTCTGTCACATTGCAGTGTTTAGAAACGACTTGAAACAAAGGCTTACCAGCATTTTTTTGCAGACCTAACTGCTCAACATACTGAGCGACAGAGTGGTAAAATTTGGTATTTGGGATAAACTGGATGTTTTGAATGTGCACAACCAAGACGGACTTGCAGGTAGTGCAGATCTTTTAATTAACGCTCTTGAATGAGGAGTCAAACATTTTTCAACAATTTTTTTTTTTAGCCTTGTATGATTGTTGGAGCTGTAACGGCAGGTACCTAAATGAACTTTCGTTTGGAGCTGTATAATGTGAAAATGCTCCGATCAGGATTTCAGGGCCGATCACGGGATCTATTTGAAGCCTTGTATTTATCAAGTAGCATTATTAATTTAACTTTTGGTATTCTTAACAGCATTGTCGCCTATATTAAGCTTGAGATGAGGGAGTGTCTGAATCGACAGCTGTTTGTTTTATTGGCAGGCAGCATATTCCACTGTCTCTCTACCACTACTAACAACATAGCAGCTTACACTTGGCTGGGGAGGGGCGGGGGTTTCTTACATATAAGTTGTTCCTTATTTCACTATATATTTCTACTTAATTCTCCACCTTATTTTAGTGTTTAAACACAAACTGCTTTACCTGGCTGGCTCGCTCACTCACTCGCTCACACACATTGCTTATTGGCCTTTTATAGACACAACCAATCAAACTATTTTGAACAAATAACAATCGGCTCACCCTTAATATAATGCTCTCCTGTGTTAAAGCTAAAATGTCTGCTGTTTGAATGTGGGAGACTGGCTGATCAGTTCTTGTATTGGACAAGCTTAATTAACTGCTCTACAGACAGCATACTTACGGTTATTGGCATTGCTTCTCCTTTAATTAGATAGTATATTGTAAGAGCAGAAAATCATTGAATGCTTTCATGCAATTCAAACTGTTATAAATGATGGTGTTTTTATCATTACAAAATTGTTTCTTACAAAATAACAGTCTGGATCTCTGTATATGTCTGTATTTAAAAAAAAAAAAAAAAAAATGTTCAATTAATCTTTTTTTTTTTTTTTTTTTTTTCAACAGGGAGCTGTTTCCAGTTTGGGTGGGAAACTTGGTTTACCCAGTAACAGAGCTTGTGATAACCAATCTGTTTAACAAGTAAGAACGTTGGTTTAGTGTTCATCTCCGTGCGATATTAAACCTGGCTTTCATGTTATTTATATCTTATTACCACAGTTCAGTCTATCTGTAGTCAGACACTTGAGTTGCATAGTGTGTGATTATCTACACATGTCTTTTCTTGCAGGGTTGGTGAAGTCTATAGTGCAAAGGTTCTGACTTACAAACGATGCGCCTTCGTGAACTTTACAAAACAAGAGCATTGTGATGAAGCAATCCGGCATTTTCATGTAAGCACACACTGAACTCTGTCTAATGGTCTTCCATTGCAATGTGACTATAGCCTGCCTACTTCAGTAACACATGATGGACATTGTGAAGGGGTGGCAGTCATTTTGTTTTCATTGTAAATTGCACATTTTCCCCTCCTACTACTGTACCTTTCTGATCTCATGAGTCCAGTTATATATGGGGCCATAAATGTGTTATTTTTGAAATCGATCCCCTCTTGTTCCGGGGATGAGAAACTACAATTTCAACTATCCTGTCTCCAGATATCTGTTCTTAGAAAGCTTTGTAGGACTGGTGACATGGCCATGTTTATTACATTTTACTTGTTTCATGTCTTAATTCATCTACAAATACCATCTAAATTAGTTCTAATGAGCCCTGCTGAGGAATTTTAAAAAATGTCTTGAATACAGTTTTTGACAGGTCTTACAAATTGATTGGATTATGAAGTTAGGATTCCTTTTTATAAAGTTGCATTAACGCCAGTCTTGCTGTGACAGTTTGTATTGCTCACACTGTAACAACCACAAAATGAAACCAATGTGGAACTAATACCCACTAATGCAAACTGCTCAGCCTGGTTGGGATTTATCAGATCACACCCAGATTCATGTAGCCTAGATCCTGTGTACACACAGACGTCAGTGTAAATTAATTTAGTTAGCAAGTAATTCTGGGACTCAGGTTTCCCTTAATGTCCTTTTTGGTTCTTTTTTGCCAGGATGGATGCGAAATGGGTCTTAAATTGCATTCATGATGGTCTTAAAGTCTTGTTTAACTCACAACAAATTTTGTGATGTTTGTTCACTTCTTCAGGGCTATGAGCTGAATGGCAATAAGATTGCTGTGAGATACCCAGACAGGATTCCTCAAGGCATGGGCATTTCCAAATCTGCCCTTAAAGCAGAGGACCTGCAAGATGAGAATGTGAGGTGAGTGCCTTTTTATATCCAACATTGATTTTAATATGGAATAGTTAATTATTTTGGGAACATTGCTTTCTTTTTCGGAGTTACAGAATGACACCAACCATGTCTGTGCAATAAGCACGCAGCTCGAGACAAAACAAGGTTAGCTGTACATAGTTTGACGGGTGTTTTGTTGTTTTTTTTTGGACCACCCCATTTAAACAAATTCAGTTTAAACAAAAACTGATCATAACCTTCACAGTATGGTTGGTCCTTTTGATGTAGCCAGGCAAACATACCAGGGTTACACCCCTAGTTGAAACTAATGTAGCTTGAGTGTAAATGAGTCACATCTAATCCATTGGTTCCAGGGTACCTTGTACGTTGTACGAGTACATTGATGCGAGGAATGCAGCTGGAAGCCGGAGACCTGTTCACCCGTACAAACACGTCCCCGACTACAGAAGCAACAACAATCCCTGACAGGAATCAAGATGCCTTAGCTGTCAACGATCCACATTCTCAAAAGCAGAATACTGAAACTGTCCATGACATGATTACCAATGATAAATATATACAGGGTTTTAAGTAGAGCTGCAACAATGAATCGATTAGTTGTCAACTATTAATTTCCAACTATTTTGATAATCGATTAATCAGTTTGAGTAATCTTTTAAGAAAAGGGTCAAAATTAGATGTGGTTTCTGTAGGTTGTGGACAAAAGTCATTTGAGGACACCCTCTTGGACTTTGGGAAACACCGGTCTACATTTTTCACCATATGTCTGTTAAATAACTAATCGAGAAACTAATCTGCAGATTAATTGAATGATAGTAATCAGTAGTCCCAAGTTTTAAGGCTTTGCCTACTTTAGGTATTGTCAGTATTTTTTGTAAACCCCAGAAACCAATGCTTAGTTGGTAGAATTTAAAGGAGGAAGTATCAGTCACTGAAAATGACTCCCACCCTTCTTTATATATGCATTTTTAACTGAAGGTAAGAACTTGATTGAACATGATTAGGTTTATGTAAGATGCTGATTTCAGGTATTAACAAAAGCTTCTTGATGCCAAAAAGTCAGATATTGGTGGGACAATATTATAGGTTGAAATTGGTATTTTAAATATCAGTATACAGGGAAAGGCTTATAATTTTACATTTTTCACTTGAGGTTTAATTCCTGAACTAGTTTGTCCAGCAGACTCCAATGTTTATAACACTTTTTACAATTGATATATAAACATGTCATTTTTGGTATACTTAATGATGTTGACCATATTTACATTTTGAGAACTTTAAATTAAGGTATTACAAGATCCTCACAGTTATGGCCTGTATCTAAATGATCTGTATTCAGAATATTTAGTATTCACTGAACTTTTCATACAAGTTGCAGCTTTATCCTGTCTTGCTGTAAACAATCCTTATCTCATAATACAACAGGCATTATTTTGTTGCATACATAATTACTGTTTAATGCATCGTGGTTCAATTTCATTCTGACGATCAGTGGTTGATTACAGGCTGGAAGATCTTACATTGTTTTATTCAGATGCCTATAATTATGGAGTTTGTTTGCAATTCAAGAATTAAAGCTTCTTTTACATTCTGAATTCTGTCACGTTACTTAACCGTGGTTTTTAGCCACCCAGAAAATTGAAGGGGTGTTGTTTACCTAATTTGTAAAAGAAACAACATAGCAGCTTCAAATTATAATTTGCCTAAAAACCCAGAACAACCTGTTAATCGGAAGGTCGGTGGTTCAATCCCCAGGCTGCATGTCGAAGTATCCTTGGCCAAGATACTGAACACCAAATTGCCTGCAGATGTAGTGTAAAAGCACTTTGAGTGGTCGAAAAGACTAGAAAGGCGCTATACAAGTACGGAGCATTTACATTACATTTATGTAGTACATAAGCACAATATAAACTAATTGACTTACAGTGGAGCTGGGGCTTTCAAGGTCCCCGGGGACATGTGCCCTCTTTATTCAGGCAGTGATCCAGCTTTGAACTTTGGAAATTGGATTTTCTAAATGTAATCTTGAGGTCTACAAGCCAATAGATGGCAGTATTGGATCTGCGGAGAACTGTGTTTTATAATAGTTCCTAGATGGTGAAAACTCTGTTACAGCACAATGTTCTGATAATATAAATAATATAAATATAAACATACCATTACAGCACATTAAGAAGTCCTGAGCTGAATTCAGTGCACTTTCACAGCACCTAAAACAGCAGCAAACTGAGTACCATTTATCACTGTAATTTGATGCACAGTGTTTTTCTCTGGCTAAATGTGAAATGAAGTAATGAACTGTAGCGCTGGTAAATACATTAGAAGTTTGTGTACTTTGTTAATCACATTTCCCTGCAGCATCAAAATTGACAAAGTTCACTTCATTATGTGGGCGACGGTACTCAGCCTGCATTATCTTGCGGCAGTAAGGCTATCAATTAGCTTACAGTGGTAATCCATAATGTTTTACATGGAGGCACATGAGAACATTTATGCTTAGGAAGCACGATAAGCTGCATTTCTGCGTGAACGTCTTGAAAAAATGACCTGTTTGTTAGTTGATGGTGCAACGTTAACCATGAGGCAATCTTTGGATTGAGAGTGATATAATCAGTATGAAGGGGCACGCGACTGGCATCCTGCCAACAATGACTACAACTTAAAACCAAAGCGTATCACCTTTTCAGCTGTATACTAACAAATCTACTGATTATATCTGTCCGTACCAAATGAACCTACAGAAATGTTTTATTTTAATCTTCATGAGCCCTTGAGGATGTGGTCTTGGTGTTTATGTTAAAGTGAGATCTCAAGGTCAAAGTGAAGTGTACACACACACACACACACACACACACACACGTCGATATAACTTAAACCCTAAACAAAATGGATTTTAAAAGTAGGGAACCGTTCCGTACATGCAACACTCAATCCAGATAAGACCCTAAATACGCTACATTATTAAATGCACTTCACATACTGACAATGAAATAAAAACTTACTGTATCTGATAAAAATTATTCTTTTCGTAATGAAACCTCGCCTGATGTGGACCTGCTGTGATCTGGAAATCATCCACGTTCAGTTTGTAAAACCATATGCCTACAAAAGGCAAAAATCCAAAACAGCCACAATCTCTGAGGTCTTCAGCATCTGGTGCCTGCTGGAACCAAATCAATGTTTCAGCATGATCAGAAATGCAAATACGGAGTTTTTTAGCCAGCAGCAAAAACATCCAGCTCCCTAATGTGAACTGATTTGACTTTATTTTGCAAGTCTACACCACCTCTCACCTGTCATCCTACCTACTTAATATGGGGTTTGTGTATTACTGCTGGTGATGGAGAGTGAATTATTAGTTTGGAGACTTTCTAAAGCCCACAAGTCATGCAAATATGCAGAACAACCCTTTGTCTCAGTGTTAATTAGGTGATTTGTCAAGGTAAACAAGTTGGTGTTAGACTGGCAACAGGGTCACAGGCTCCAGCCTCATTCAGGTCCCATCTTAGTATCTGGTCAATCTCAAATGTGTAAAACACAAATTTTAAGCATAGCTTTGAACCAATCAGTTGGTGTCACATACTCATAACTCCTGGTCAACTGTCCTGCTGCTACAGAGCCATTTCTCATGTTCTTTTGGGAAATGAGATTTAAATACAACAGCTACAGTAGTTCTTGCCATCAGAAAGCCAGATCAGTTGCAACTTTGGCCTCAATTAGAGCCAGAAAACTTGTAATGCGGCCGTGACCGTGGAGCAGCAGGCTACGATAACGTACTGTTCCAGCCTCCACTAGGTATCTTTGCTGTATAAGATGCACATCAACCTTACAGGGAAAGAGGGGATAATGGAATAAACCAGCTGACAGCAGCTTTTTTGCTTAGTAAAAAGGGGGGGGGGGGGGGACTCTGCAGCATCACAATAAACACTTTTCTGTTGTAGCCCCACTTTGCTATTTAGGCTGATTTCCACACACAACAAAAAATTTTCATAGTGCATCTGTGGCAGCTAAGCTCTTGTTAGAAAGCAATCATGGCTCTTACCAAACCAGCCTGCCCCTGCCGCAGGGTGAAGAGGAGTATGAGAGAGCGGAGTGGAGCGAGCATCCCCCAGCAGGCCTGCTGACACACGGGCTGCCTGCCTCGGTCTCAGCTGCAGCGCCAAGGTCAGCCAGCCTCTCGTGTCAAACTTCGTTGCATCGGAGAAAAGTACAGTTCACTCGCAGAGTTGCGTTTTAATATCCAAGAGTTACTAGCAGGTAATTAATTGACAAATGTTCCTTTACATTTAGCCAGTGGACAAGTATTAAGACCTAAAAAGATGCAAGATAAAGAATTAACTGAATGAAATGTTTGTAAAATTTTGTTATGTATAAAAAATGCTACATTTAGGAGCAGTTCCAGAGCTTTCAATCACATCACATGATCCTCATGATTCCCAGTTGTCTTGGAATTGTAATCCTTTGAATTTCCATTCATTTCTGAGTAGTTTCAGTACATCTCGTCCATGCTGAAGATCACATGATAAGATCGAAGGTTCCAGAGCAGGTACTAAATGGGCTTTGTGGTCCTCGTCTGCTGTTTCCATGTTCAAGAATGAAGCCAAAATGGATGAGAAGTCCTTTAAAGCGCTCAAGAAACCAAAAATGGAAATGAACATCATTTGATATGCTCGCAAGCTCCAGAACAGCTGCTAAATGGACCTTCTCATGCAATTGTTTTTTCAACTAATTCTCTCATGTTGTAGTATCAGCATCATCAAGAAAAGTTAGAATATTTAACTTAAAGTGGAGAAGTCTTTACCTGAACATTCAAAACAGCATGTTTGTATGTTTTTAACCGGTCAAAAATCACAGTTAAACGTCAAGTACAATGTGTGCCACATAAAAACATGTTTAATTTCAAACGAAACAGCCACTCACTTAGTGGGGAAAACCTAATATATCTATTAAGATTATTAAAAAAAACATGACAGAATTGTGCTTAATTGTGTTCCTACCATCGTTACGTTAAAACCCTTAAATATCTCTCTCCGTTTGAACAGACAGGTACATCATTAGTCACAATATGACTTCTTTTAAAGCTGAAGGCACCTGTGTTTTACCTTTCCTCATCGATTCTCTCTGAAACTTCAAAACAGACAGCATGTCTACAATGAACTTAAAGTAGAAAAATAAAGGGTGTATCCTCTGGCTCTAATATAAGGTAGTGGAAGTGTTCCTGTTTGTATGAGATATTCCTGATTTCAGACTGCTCTGACTGCCATTCCTCAAACACTGTCCGTGGCAGAGTCCTGACCTCCAGCAGACCACTGCAGGCGGTGGACTTGGATGCTTCTGTGCTAACTGAACTCAGACAGTGAAGAGTTTGAGCTCCAGCTCCGCTGTGATGTGTTCTACGCTCTGTTAAATGTACCAACGGAGGAGTCTGAATCTGGGCAGCTCCAGAGTAGATGTTAAAAAAAAAAAAAAAAGTGGTCTCCAATGGCCGACACTGCTCCCAGGTCAGCTCCAGAGGCAGATGTTGCTCATGGCCTGGCAGGTGGAGCTGCTCTCTGCCGGAGAGAGGTAGATCTTGCCACTGGGGCAGACGCACACCTCGTATACTGCCTGTTCTTTTGAGGCGTCGCTGGATGTCGCTGTGTAGATGCCGAGCGGGAGGCTACCCAGCTGAATGGTGTTGGCGTCTAAAAGTATCTGGGAGGGAAAACATCAGAGACGTGCTGAAAGTCATTCAAATATCATCGCCAGAGGTGCCCTGAAGTGATGCATTAGCAGCTCAAACTGATGTATGACACTGGTGCAATCACTGAATACATCGTGACAGGTGGAGGGAAATACAACACATTATTTGGAACACAAAATTCCCCATTTTTAGCCATGCTAGCGGCGTGGCTCAAGGGGTGGCAGTGTTAGTCCACCACTTTAGTCCAGAGCCTAGAAACTGGAATATTTCTAAAACTACAGGATGGATAACCAAGAAACCTTGCACAGACATTCATGTGCCCTCGTGATGAAAAGTAGTAACTTTTACAGTGGTGCCACCATTGGGTTAAATTTTTAAATATGTCTACCTTTGGTATATTTGGTCAGCCTCAAGCCTCAACTGTACTAGATGTGAGCATGCTAACACACTAAACTAAGATGGTGAAAAGCATGTTAGCAGCATTTAGTTCAAAGCACTGTTGTGTCTGGGCAAAGCCGCAAAAAGCTGCTAGCATGGCTGTAAAGTGTTAATCCTGTTTAAATTTTTAATTTGAAACACATGTCCGTTATTCCACAATTACATGAGGAGTCGTATGAACCCTGTGGAGTCTAATCTTCCTCACCTCTCCTTCTGTGGACTCCAGCTGTAGGTCCTTTCGACTGCTGACCTTCAGCGTCCCCTTGGCAGCGCTCACTTCCACCCCTCTGGGAGCTTCCATGGTCAGGGTCCGTGTTGGAGACTCCAGCCTAAAAAAAATACCCAGCACAAGCTCAGATACTATCTCTGTTTATACTTCCAGGATATTTGCATTACTACAACTTTACTTTCAGTATAATTTAATAGCTGAGAAAACAAGATGCATTCAAGGTTAAATTGATTATTATTTAGTTCATAGTTTATTTATATCACTCTGTAATTACTTGTTTAGGGCAGGATGATGGAATTCAAATTGTATTATTTGTTTCATAACAGACCTAAGGCAGCGAGGCATTTAGAAATTGACTCAAAATGTCTCACAATATAAAAAAAAACAAACCAGTTTATTGATATTTCTACTTGACTCTTGCTGCATAAATGTATTTTGGGTGTTAGTTACACAAATGGCTTTTCCACCTGTGGGATATCAAAGCGGCTGTTCATGTTTGAGCAGCTCTTCTCATTATTCTAATCCAGTATTGCTTCTAAACAGCGCATAATTGTATCAGCTGATTTTGACCTTCAGCAACACTGAGGCTAATGCAATTTGCATTTTCCTCCCATGGACTATTTGTTTACACAGGGAGAGATAAGTGTGAGAGCCAATCAATGTGGAATTTGTTTTCATAACTCATAACTGTTTCAAATTGATTTTCTACCCCCCCCTTCCCCAAATCTGTTTTCAATGAATTTTAAATGGAAGACTTTAAGGAGCCATCTTGAAATCGCTTAAATCTCCATACCCTCTGAAAGTGACACACATTTCGGATTATGCTCTACTGGAATAACGGGGGGGGAGAAAAGAAAAGCAAATGAATTTCGTCTGCATTTGAAAATCCTCTTTGACTTTAAATAAGCTTTTGGGAGACGATAGTTTGGAGACGATCTGTGAAATGTGCCTTTGACCTGGGACGGTTTGTACTCTAGACCTGTATAAATAGAGAAGGAAGTGCTCTGCTGTTTTTACTCTTTTACTGCTCATTTTTCCCTTTTTCTCTCTGAAAAGCTGTTCAAACTAACAGCAGATATGCTGTTAACGTACAATGTTATGACGTGTATTCCGTCTTTTGCTTGAGTTTTAACTCCAGTCACACTTTTCATTCCGTGGTTTCAGAGTGGATTTGATCATTTATTGTGGACAACCAAGTACATTTAACTTTATAATTATTTAAAAAACATCCTCAGTCCATCTCCCGTAGCAACGAACTTATTTCTTCTCCTGAACCCCAGACGTTCATTAGCGAGCCACAGGAATCCGTTTGAGAGCTCCAGGCTTCGTATGTTTCAGTAATTGTTTCTCAAGCATCCACTGATTAACCATGGCTTGGATAGACGAGTCATTAAAAGACCCATTTAAAACACTTTGCACTGAGCTGTGCAGTGAGAAGTTAGCCATGTGTGATGCGTGTGTGACATTTTCACTCCATTCCAAGCCGCTCTGTCATCGCCAACTGCATGCAATTCTGCCAGAAGATAAAGTGCTCAATTTACAAGAGTGCTTGTTTCAGACAGGCCAAAATAAAGCATTAAATGAATTAAATTGGATTAAAAATGTTGTCTCTTGGGTTTTAGAACGATTTCAGACTTCTTCCATTTTCATGTACAGAAAGCTTATGGTCTAGTTTCTGAGGCTCCAAAGGCACCGTGAAGTCCAATTTCACCTTTCTGCTGACTGGTAAACATTTCTATTAAAGTTAATGTTAATATAATTTAAATATATTCATTCACAATGGCTTTAAGATGATGTACCTGTCCTCTAAAGTGCTCACAAGAAATGGAAATTTGGACATACGACAAAAATTTTGGTAAGATTATTTTCTAAGGACAACAACAAATGTATCTAAATATGTATATGTAGATGTTAGTGTTTACCAGCTTCTACTTTCACAGAAAATGGGACACAAGGTCTGTAATTTCTTTGCAATATTCCAGGAAGATTCCTGAAAGAGCGTCATTTGATACGAATTATAAGGAAAAAAGAAAATGTTCTAAGACAGTTATTTTATTTTTGTTGAGCGTATAGGCCAACTATATGATGGTTGTTGATTTCAAGAGGAATCTCCATATCGGTTAACATATCTCCTTTACATTTGTTGATTTGATTTGATTTCAGACTAATAAATGAAGCTATATTAGGTTTGTTTAAAACCTAACGTCAATGTTCACAAACTTTCAGTTACCTGAAAGAAAGCGCCATCCTCCTAAGTACCGAGGAGCTTAGTCTGGCTCCATCCAGAAGATATGTAAAGCCCTCACTACAGATAATCTATGTGGTATTTGCAGTCATAGCGGCGGTTTACGGCTCTTCCGTTCTCTGGGAAGTCTGACCAGCTTTTCTTCTTGCTGCGTTCAGGATGACCTTTACATCCACTGAAAGGTCACTATATCGCTGAGCAATGGAGGAAAGAGCTGCACTGGTTTAAATACTGCTTCTCTGGCAGTAAAAATCAAGTTTATTTTTATGTCACATTCACATTCAGCTTTACAGACCCACAACAGCAATGGCTCTACACTGGGCACATGTTCTCCAACTGGTTGGACCATTGCATCAAAACCTGGCTGACACTGCACCAAAGCACTGACAGCACTGTCTTAAAGTACAGAGGCCAAATAAAATCATGTCTGCAATGCACAACTTTCTGAGATATAGGACGACTATAAGGAATCCCCACAAGGCCACTCGGACTCAGCTTTGCAGTTCTCACACATAAATTAAAACGGCCCAATCTGTAATTTTTCGACCATGCGACCATTTGCTATTTTCATTTACACCATTGGAATAAGCCAATATCGGCCTGGGCGATTTACCGATCTGGCTCTATACCACTACATACAGTGTTTGCAGTAAATACCCAGTGTAGATGTAAGACCTGATGAGCCGCGTGAGACAGACTTAAAACTCACTCACACAGACTTAAAAATAAGATACATGAAACACAATGAAAAACATAAAACATACAATAAAATATGTAAAAACAAATGACTTATCCATCATGCAAGCTCACATAACACTATGTTCACCAAGTGACAGCACAACATGAAACCTGGAGTACGTCCAGCCAACATTTTTTATTTAACAGTTTGATGGCATGAAGGTCTGTTAAACCTGACCTCTGGTACTCTAAATCTCCTTCTAGAGGGGAGCAGAATCAACAAAAGAAGTGATTAATAGATTAATAATTAATAAGTTAATCAACCAACAAAAAAAATTTGATAATCGATCGCTTGAATCATTCTTTACGCAAAAATGACAAATATTCTAAAATGGAAAGATTTTGCTTCTCATCTTTCTCTTTTTATGACCGTTGACTAGATACAGTATCTTTTGGGTTTAGGACTATTGGTTAAACAAGACAAAACACCGGAAGATGTCACTTTAGGCTCTGGGAAGTTGTGGTGAGCATTTTTCATTATTTCCGACAAAACAAATAATCGATTAATAGAGAAAATATTCCACAGATGAATCAATAATGAAAATAATTGTTAGTCGCAGCCCTAATGTAGAGGATCCTCTAAAATGACTCAAACCTTTGAAATTGCTCTTGTGGAAAATGTGATATAGATCAGGTAATTTCCCACCAATTACTGGCCAACTTAACTGTGTGATGCAGTGTCGAGTTTTGACAGAGCCTGAACCTGTACCAGTGCCAGATGTTGTTTATTGATAATGACTTTAAACCAATCCTTTCCACTGTATCAGTATGTAACGTTCTCTGCTGTCCAAACACTTCTCTCGTGGCCAAATAAGACCATCACATTCACAAAAGAACCATATTTCTTTGCTGCAAAGACTGGAAGAAAAAAGAAAAGCTGCACTATATCTCAATCTGACCAAACTGTTGGTAGGAAAGTCTGACCAGAGCTAAGTGGGACCAAAAAGAGTTGTTCTGTACTGCCTTTATCTTCTTAATGAACCTGTCACTCTTGTGTGGACACGGCTACAGCAGAGACTATCGTGAAAGCTGCTCGGATCGACTACAGAGGGGAGTATGCGGCTGGCCGCACTGCAAACAGACTTTAAAGCTGTAGAAGAGGAGAGCTCTAGTAGCAGAAATTTGTAGAGGAAAATCAAATGATTTTCCTGTTCTCTGATGCTAGGCCTAGAAATGTACCATGTGATGTCTGCACTGTAAGAAAGCACAGAGCCGTCAAATCCTGTCTGGTCCGCCTTTGCTTCTTAATGTCAGTCATGCCTCCCTACAGATTCCCATGTGCTTTATAAGCAGCAGTTTTATTTACAGAATGCAAAAAAAAAAGAAATATAACTGCAAACAAAAGTTTGTTCTTGTTCTTGACACGATTGAGACCTGTAGACTTCATCAGAGGTCCATGTGCCATCTGTCCTCCATACATGACATTTGAATGGGAACAAACTAGATGCCAGAGGTATCACAGGGAAATGTTCAGTGGTACTACGCTGCAAACCAGCTTTACTAAGAGGAAAATCACAGCATTTATCACGCAGCTTCTCCGCCTGTTCAGATGGATTTGGGACATGTGCGTCAGGAATCAGTGCACCATCCTCCAGAATAAGATACAAAATGATCCGATTATGTAATTGACAGAAATATTTTCATATTTAGGCCGGTAATTTCTGGTTGGAAGCTGCTACTATTATCAAACCGAGTGGGCAGCTAGCAGGGGAGTCAAAACATGAATCCCTCAGAGCCAAATTTCCTGCAATTAACTATCTTGATTTCTGTCCTCACACTCAGCACCGGAGGGTATTTTGAGAGTGAAACTGAACCAGAGGTGACTGCTGGGTGAAGGAGCTGATCGGGGCCTGACAAGAGCTATGACTAAAGGTAGTGAAGCTGTGAGCGGAGAGCAGGACATGATAAACTGACAAGTCTCTCCTGCAGGATTATATCCACTCTATAACTCTACTGCCCTTCTTTTAGAGACCTCAACATCAAGGTCTGTATTCCCGATAGCTCCTCAGCGCAAGTGCGATTATTCGCCACACACGAAGATGTTACCTGTTTTTTTGGGCATTCAGTTGAGAAAGGATGGACTGAAAAGTAACAAAACAAAGTGAAACAGGAGTCGCATGGGACCAAAACCACTAATGGACCATAAATCAATCACACTACTCAACTGTTAATGTTCTGCACTACTGTCTTTGCGTTGTAAGATGCACACTTCACTATGCTGATTCCCAGGGAGTATGTGCTGCTTTCATTTTGTCATGGTCATATAAAAATGTTGGTGTTTTAGACTGCCGGTCGGACAAAACATATTTGAAGGCGACGCCTTGTCACTAATTACATTATGTAGATGATTAATGGATGAATCCAGGATTTCACACCCTCTGCTGCTACACTTCACCCTCCGCCCAACTGACCCTTTGCCAAGCCTCGCCCCCCTTGGTTACTGTTGCTAAGTCCGACAAACTGTCGGACCTGACGGGACTTTTATCATGGCGATGCCACTTTTTATTAATGCTCTCCCTGGAGAAATATTGTTTGATTTTTGAAAAAACGACCACAAAAATAAGTTTTGCAGTTGCGTTGTGCATTTGAAAGTTGTATTCAGGCTGTCAAACTGACTCAAACTGATATGAAAAACATAATGATAGAAGCTAAAGCCTACTGATCAAAAAGAGTAAAAGTGAACCACCATATCACCAGACTACTGAGAAAGAGGACGATATTAAGGATCAACACTGTTCCTCTACAGCTGGGTAGGCCTCTATTCACTATTACAATCATTAAAAAGCAGAACAGTAGGGCTTTATTACTTTACATTCAGTAGGAAGTTAGCTAGCGTTAGCTAACTAACATTACATTAGGAACAATCCACAGCCTATATTTTTCTGGATTTGTTTTAGGTTTTGGAAAGGGAATATATCTTACTTCTCATTTCAACCTCTCTGGGTAGTGCCCTGGGAACAGTGTTTGACCATATCTTAGAAAGATACCGCAAAAGCAAGCTAGAAAACGACTCCTTTTGCATTAGAGTCAATGGAGCGCAGCCATGAAAGTGTCGGACCTCAGTTAGAGCGAGACCTATACTGCGCTGTGATTGGCCAGCCGCTTGTACCAAAGGGTCAATTACACTCTCTTAAGTGCTTTTTTAGTATTTAATTTTTATTTGCAACTTTCTTGTCTCCTCACTTTTTGTGGCTTTTTTGTCTCAATGCCCTTTAAAATGACTATTTGTGTTTAGGTTTTTATTTATTTCCCAACAATATAAACACACATATATGTATGTATCCATCTATCGTGTGTTTATATTGTACCTTTAATTTTACCTTAATATCACTGCGCAGGACCAGTCAAGTAAATCTTTTGTTATGTAGTGTAGTATACGTTTTTACTAAATGTAGACACAACAGTAAACACAGTAAGAGTATTACAATTATTCACATAACAGTACCTCAGTAATCATACTGTATGCTTACTGGATGATGTACAGTATGTCTACGTCTACCGGAAGAAAACAAGCAGAAATCACACTTAGAAAGAAAGGAGTAGGGAGACATTTAAAGTTACTTTCTAAATAATGCCTGTTAACCAGCACCTGAATGCATTATACTCTTGTGCAGAGGATTTCTGGTTGTCCTATTGTCATCTGTGAGTCCCTCTTAACTATCATTCAATTCTTGTGCAAAAGAATGTAGTGGAAATATAAACCTGTACATCACCTTCAGTTCGCAAGCCCTAACACATTGCAACAACAAGACGATGGAAGCAAACATGGATTAAATCCTGTACATGTTATGTTATCAGCAATGGCGTATTTAAAAGTATACCTTAAAACATTTAGTAAATTATGCTCTGTACATTCTATTATTCAGGAACAGCATGATGAAGACTAATGATGACAAACTTGAGCGCGAGTGTGCACAGATAAAGTGCTCAGGGAGAAGAACAGGAGCTTCAAAGAAAAGGGAACATCTCAGGTGGGTTTCTTTGATTTCGTCTCAGCTCTGTTCTTTTCCCAGATTACCGTTGGCTTGCAGAGAAATAAAAACACATCACAAAGTGAATGATATTTCTTTTAAGAGGAAAAGAAGGACGACATGGACGCGAGCCAAACCGTATCATCCAGAGAGATTTACTAACAGGTGGCGAGTGGTTTAAAAAAAAAACAGGGTTTAACTTGTCACACTTTCAGGGTGGTGCAAAGATTGCTAAAAAGTCTTGAGAGCCACATACATTTAAATAATGCAAGAAAGTGGAAAAGAGAAAAAACAGTCAGTCAGAGTGGGCCTTTTTTGATACTGTCACCCTAGTTATACAGTATGATGTCATCACATCGGATGATAAATTAGATTTACACACGTGTAATCAATCAATAGGCTATTCCGGCTCATAATTTACTGTCTGGCTTTTTAATGAAAAGGTGCCTGCTTTGGTACCATTAACAAGGAACCAGTGCAGGGAAAGTGAGTTGTCACAGATAGGGCTGATTTTCTGCTTCATGAGCGTAACTGGGTCTTTAAGTCAAATCATATTAAATAGGTATATGGACTAATCTGAGCAGAGTTGCTGTAATGTGCTCTCTAGTGATGTCCCCTCCTGTAGCAGGACCTGGTAATGCTAGAAATGAACTAATTCATACCATCGGCCTACCCACCATGTTGGGAGTTTTTGAAGCTATTCAACCATCTGACCAGCACTTCACTTTCTTTTTCAGACTTTCCTCTATTTTTCCTCTTCTCCTGTGAATTACTTTCAATTTTTGACCGGTAGACTAATACAACTACTTCTTAATGGGTCACACGCAAAAATGCTGGGAAGAACTGAATGCAGTAAAAGCACAACCGTTAGTTGACAATGGTTGGTAATAACCTCCTCTGTAGCAGCTAGATCTACACTTGAAGCCACTGAGGTTTGCATAGACAGGCAACTGATGCCATCGCCCAGCCTAATCTAACTAGTGTCTAACGAAATAATGTAATGTCTTGCATTTTTTTCAGATTTATTGTTCACCAGTAATGGTCTTCAGTCCACAAGCATCCATTTTTTCATACAACTTTTGAATGTAAAAGTGCTGTGTAGTTTGTTTTTAGTTGTTTTTTTCAGTTAGTTTCTTACTATGAGTGATGGGGTCCATATAAAAGCACAATTTTCTGCCAAATATATACTTTCCACACCTAAACTTTTCCCCTAATCTTACAGAGAAATACTTTGGATTTGAAACCAAGTTTTCAGGAGCTTTAAACCCTGGCCTGCTTTACCTTTCTTTTCTATTGTTAACTTTATGAATTTAAATCATCAAACTTCCATTCTGTGATTTTTCACCTTGAAATACCACAAATTACATAATTTAATTAAAAGAAATTGTCTTCTACAAAGCCTGGAAAATAAAAGTATGTTTTTGGTGATATAAATCAAAAAACACATTTAGGCATGTGTTTAAACTGGATAAAATTTAGTTGAAAAGTCCGACATCAGTTAAAAAAAAAAACTAGATTACATACAACCTTTGTTTCAACAGCATATTGATGGCTATATAAAATGAATAGGTGGCAGGAATGCGTTTCTTTAAACAAAGCAGTTAAACTGAATATACATACTACAACAATACTGAATTGGTTAACAAGTGACATGCCACTGCAGTACACTGGCGGCTTGTTTACTTTGCCTGCAGCCCAAATTAGTCTGTAAACAGACGCTAAGAATAAAAAGAAAATTACAAAAATGTTGTTAGGCTTGAATTCATGTCATTAATAGCCCACATGATTCACTTTTATCCATTTTGCTTTTTTAATACGACTGTATGACTAAATGCTTTGACATGGTGTATGGAAAATAAATTGGGTTTAGATAAAAGGAACATTTATTTAAAGTCCTGACAGTACAGTTTGTACATCTGCTTATTTGGAAATATTTCAGTAATTAGTTGTTCTTTTGGGGGGGGGGGATGCAATATGTTTTAAATTAAACCACACAAACAGAATCAAACTTTGACAATGTGTAAATTAAATATCTTTGATCAAATATGCATTTAAATATAAGAAAATCTGAATCCTATTCAAGCAAACAACATGGTGGAGCCTTTGAGTCTCAACTGTCTCCCGTTCCATTGCCTCTCGTTAAGATTTTGACCACATTGCAGATGGTCACCCCTCAGCTGAGCCTGTGTGTGCCAGTCCTGTGTGTGTGTGTGTGTGTGTGTGTGTGTGTGTGTGTGTGTGTGTGTGTGTGTGTGTGTGTGTGTGTGTGTGTGTTAAAGTGAACTTCATCAGTATTCCTCTCACTGTGGAGGAATTAGATGCCAGAACACTGCTTTTTCTGCCAACTTTGATCCCAGCCCTCCCTTCAGGACCAGTAAGGTGGACAACAAACCAAACTCGTTATAGCTCGTTAATGGACTGACACAAGCCTCAGAGCCTCAGGCGGAGTGCAGTGGGGATCACATGCACTGGCGGGTACGAGTCTAATAAGCATCTCAACCTTACTCACTCTCTCTATGCTCTCGATGCTTTCATCAATTCCTGACCAATATAGAGAATAACTAACAAATTAGCTCCCCTCCTCGGCTGTGAAATTAATATAATGATCAACTCTAGTTTTATATTTGAATGATAACGAGCCAGCCAGTAGATGCTTGAGTTTAGAAGAGAGTGCTTGAGAGTAATGAATAATAATAATGCTGGTGAATAATGGTTCCTGTCACGTGTTTTTTTTTCTTCCTTTTTTTAAACACAGGCATCGACTTTGAAATACAATAGAACATTCATCATCATTATTTAAAGATCTTCATTTTAATTAAACAGGACGTGAATGTGTGACATTAAGATTTAATGAATTTCTGTAAAGTCAATGAATACAGACTTACTTCAGGTCTTCAGAAGCTGTCGCCTGGATGACGGGAGTTTCTACTGAATGGCCGAACACAGCACCTTCCGAGCCTACCGATAAAATGTAGAAATCACAAAACTGCAGCCAAGGGTGTGTTTACTAAGCCTTGATATCAAACCTCAATACATTTTTGGTACATTTTTGGGACAATTTGGTTAGGTTTTTTAAGCTGGTGTAAAAGCTGTCAATCAAACCCTGATATGAACCACATAAGAGTGTAAGACCCTCTTTCTGTTTCCAAGCGAGCTCTGGTTTTGTTTGTAGTCTGAAAGCAAAAAGGACCACCTGACATGAAATCAAAAGCCACTATAAATCCAACTCCTGTCTGTTAACTGTCAAGTAGGTGATTTTATAAGTGACATGCACCACGTGAGTCTCTAATCAGCAAAGAAAGTTAAAAGTGTTAATGTTACATAAGTGAAACAAAACTGGACCTCATACGTCATGATTGAAAATTAAATACATGATGAAGATCAGGCGTCGTGTGACATCAAGATGCCGCCGCAGACATCCGCCTCTGGATTACGCTCCGTTTTTGTTTATAAACTCTGTTTTCTGCCGTTCCTCTTTGGTAACATTTACTTTATTACTTTCCACTGCTCAGATTCTGATTTAATATCATGAGAGGATAATTATTGTGTGGCCACTACATTTCTCTTTACCCACTTTTTAATGGCCAAAATAAACAACATTGTTTAAACTCCTTTTCATTTTCTGATGCATCATGGAAAATCCTTACAATTACCACGCAGATGTCCGAGAGTTTGACTGACAGCTTCACACCATGCTAAACAAAAAGAACCAACCGGGCAAACACACAAGAGTTAGACTAACTAGAACTAACAAGAGTTAGCTTGAACTAAACAGGTTATGTGTGAAAGTCTTCTTTACATGCTCTTTTATCAGACAGTTGATGATCAACTAAATTTTTGACCAGATTTAATTTCTGCAAAGTTGTTGTCTGGGTGCTTGTGTTTAGACAAGGTGGTGTTTTGGTACTCAGGGAGAGGTACCAGTTTTAAAAAATGTCTTATGTTTATTCATTTTACCTGTGACGGTGAACTTTTCAGTTGTCATGATGACCTCCTCCTCATTTGCAGTGAACAACAGTCTGCCTCCGTCTTTACTGCGTACCACCAGCCTCTGACACTGGGCCTCCACAGCCTCAGGTCCTGCAGAGAAAGACGTCCTGGTTGGAGCTTTTGGCTTTCAACAAAAAAATTACTATAAACGCTGCAGAGTGCACTTAATCGAGGTGCTGGAAATAAAATTGCAAGACTTGCACGCTGAAAATTTGTATTTGTTTCGCTCTACTGCATTGGTCAATATTTTATGACCGCTTCCAGGACTAAATGTATATCTTAGTTTGATAATTAAAAAGCATTAAAGAACAGATTTCCACCTACAGAAGTTTTATTAGTCTGCAATGCTAACAATAATGTTCTATCTGTAAATGGTGCTGTCAAATAAAGGTTGCCTTATGTGTTTCTGGCCTTGCAAATCAGCTTTGGGAAACTATGTCTGGGCATGTAAGACTATTAGCAATCTCTAATACTGTGTAGAGTGCTTGCTCTGCAAATGAAAGGCGCCTAACAAAGCTGGATCAGCCATGCTTTTACAATGGATGGAGACAAATCAGTAATCTGTTCCGCTGGTGAAGAATATTCATTCCGGTTTTCCACACTTTGGTGTTTTTCCAGATGTGCATGCAGAAACTTTTAGCGTCTCCCTTTCTCGCTCTCCACTCTCTTCCATTAATCCATGGGCTGCAACGGCTGGGAAATTTAATTATTCTCGCCAAGATTCATCTCATTTCAGACAAAATGCACTTTCTACAAAAGCAGGCACTAATTTTCGGAGGAAGGTCAAGCGTGACCAAAAAGTGTCATATCACCAGTCTTGTCAAATCAGCATCAACTCTCAACTTATGCTGGCTAAGATCAATAGCTATTAATGTTAATAAGCAGGTCATTTGCTTTCCAGTAGTCATTAATCATGTAAATGACTTTGGTAATTTGGACTGACTGATAGTTGAACTTGATGATAATAAGAAGAATTCATTGCCCTTTCAATAAGTGCATGAAAGGTTAGTTTCTGGAAGAAACTACGGAGTCTTTTCTTAAGGCACAGAGACGATTAAGGATTATTTGAAGATGAATTGTTGCGCTTATTTTGATTAAAGCCATTAATAAAATAAGATTGATCAGTCAATTTTCAGTCATGGCCAGATTAATGCTAAGATCACTGTTGAATAAGTTATACATAGAAAGAGAAGCGTGTAAAGTGTAAAGAAACACGTAACCCAGATCATTTTTTTTTCTTTTAACGGGTAAATGACACAAGGGCGAAAAACCTGTTGTTTAAACATCATTCAGGCCACATCCACAGCTAAGTGTTTCCCATCAACTGTCACAGGCAAGTGAACATTTATCATCTCCAATGAAATGGCTTCCAAATGGAAACTCACCTACTGTGAGCTGACCGGTCAGCTGGCCTTGGTCGTTCCTGACGTTCAGCGTTACGTTCTTCTCTGACCGCAAGACCAAAAAGCTGTCCTAGGGGAAGCACGAATGGGGAAGGAGCGAGACAGAGAGAGACCGAGAAAGACCGAAGAAAAAAGAAAAATGTTATGTTAGGATCGTAAATCTTATTGGGGTGCCTTCAACAGGAGGGAGAATCTAACATGAGTCAATTCTCCTCTTACCTTTCTATATCACTGTACTTTTAGCCTTCATTTCTATAGGTTTTGATAACACTGTACTCAAAAGTACTCACTGAGAGCTGGGAACACATAACTAAAAACGTCCTACAGGGCAAGAAGCCCAAGCAGTCAGACAGGTTGTGACCAAGCCAACGCTTAAACTAAATTATCTAAACCAGCAGCTTTAAAGTAGTTGTGTTTGTACAACTACTTCAAAGCTCTAATGCCTATTGCTATATGAAAAATGGATCAAATTAGGGGGGAAAAAAAGAGACACAAGAGACCGAATTGGAGGAAGCGCTCTTCATAAAAGAGAAGCAGCATGGTTTGGAGTCAGTCATGAGGCAGGATTGTATGGCACTAACTAGGGATGTAACGGTTACCGGTTTAGTGATAAACCACAGAAAAATTTGTATTATCGTTTTAGATTATCATTTAAAAAGGTCCAGCGTGTAATATTTCTTAGGATCTATTGACAGAAATGCAATATAAGATCCATAACTATGTTTTCAGTGGTGTATAAAGATCTTACATAATGAACCATCATGTTTTTATTACCTTAGAATGAGCCATTTATATCTACAAAACCGCGGGCACCCCCTGCTGTGGAGGTCGCTGAAATTTCATGTAGTGACTCTGTCTCCAGCGCTCTGTTTTGGCTTTGTATATTACCTTCCTGAGAATCAGCTGATCAGTAATTGGCAATAAAACGGCAGCTTTCAGCATTGAAGCTCAGATCAGCCAGCTAAACTTTGAAAAAATATGTAGTTGAATTGTAACTTCATGTAGTTCTTCTCCAGCCTCTGTTATGGCTTTGTTACGTGGACAGGAATGCGCTGTTACCTTCGTGAGAAACAGCTGATGAATATTATTGGTAATGAAACAGTAACAGCAGAGAAGCTCAGATCAGCAGCTAAACTTCACATTTTACTGCCCTGGTGGAAAACATGCATTTCTTTTTACTGCTAATGGTGATATATAACAAGACCGTGTGCCTATCAAGTGACCAATAATGAACACTTTCCGAATTTGCATAATTTTTTTTTTTAAAAGCGTATTGATATTGCTTGCTTAAACGTGTAATTTGAACTTTCACATGCTAAATTCCCATTAAAATGTTGCACCGTTTTACCACAAGCTGAAATTATGGCTTTCAGTACTACTTTGTGTTTCTGTTGTATTTCAAAAAATTCAAAAGACATTTTGGTAATATTTGCAGATTGCTTATCTAATTAAGCAAACCCGTTAAAAGAAAAAAGTAACAATAATATTCAAAAAACCTTTGGTTTTACATAATTTATATAATTTCTTAACACATCTATCTAAAGAATCCTATTTTCTTGACTGGCAATCTCTTTTATCCCATAGATGACATCTTTGTCCCGGCTCGGGCACCGTAGCTAAACTGCTCTCTTGGGGTAGGGAAGGGGGGGTGCAATTCGCAATCCTCACCACTAGATGTCACTAGAACTTACACACTGAACCTTTAAAATGTGTTTGATTACTGTGCTTTGAATAACTCACGATTAATATTGTCCAATATCAACCAAAGTTAGCAACAGTCTCCAAAACACAGGCGTAGCAGGCAACGTGGGTTTGTTCTGGGTCAGTGGAAACATGGTGGCAGGCAGTGACAGTGCTCCAGCCATATTTCAGCCTGTCTGAAGTCTCAAGTGTGGCTGTATTTGAGAAGAAATGGCTTTCTAACAAATGGAGGGCAAGTTATCTTTTAGCTCAGTGCATGATGTGGGGACTTCAGGATGGGGGAACATGTCATGGTTTGTCTGTCTAACAGCTTGTAAACTGAAGCTCTCAGTGTTACATACTCTTGTAAAAACACTACAAGTTGTTCTGCTGCTGTACGCATTGTGTGTCAGCAAACTCTATTCGCCCATTGCACATGATAACACGTTACATAGTTTAGTCACCCAACTGACATTTTGTTCATTTAAAATCTGGCAGTCGTTGAATTGCTTGTAAAAGTGTTCCAATGCGAAAAACGCTGTTGACTCTCCAATATGTCAAATGTTGTATTTACAGATTGTTCTGCTGCCCCCAAGTGGCCAAAAACATAGTATAGTGGGTCCAGCCAGCTGCTCTGTAAACTCTGCTGTATGTTTACAACAATTTTATCAGTGGCCTTATGTATTTGTTTGGCTCACCTGGGGGTTTGTTTGAATCCTGTACAGGGTCATTTGACTGCTTGTTTTCTTCGTTCCTGTATTAAACCACAATTATACTACCTGGTTCTAAAAACTACTACTATAACTGTCAATGCAAGGCAGGTTATACTGAAAAAAAAGCCTTTCAAAGTGAATGTTTCCTTGATATAAACCACTAAATTCAACTACATTATGACTAAAACAGAACAAATTAAAACTAAATTATCCAAAGATGAGTAACGAAGCGTAGGTAGAGTTTGAGGAGAAAGGGTACAGTAGGGTGGGTGAGCTGAAAATGTCTTTCCATCATGACAGGCGTAGGTGTATCCTTTCGTCACTGCAGACACATTAACTCTGGACATGTTCGGCTTTCTGACAGTTTTGCATTTTGCAAGTTTATGGCTGTTTGACATTTGAATGATGGCACACATGTGTCAGTGTGTGCATGCTGAAAAGGCTTACACTCTATGCGACGGTTTTACCCTCCTAAATTATTCTGCTCAACAGTTCATGACGCAGGGAATACATTTAAAATATGATACGCTGATTATACATGGCCGTTTAGCAACGTGATGACACTAGTGTTATCATATGCAGTATTGCGGGGTACCCAGTAAACCCACCATACTCTAAGGGCTCATGAGTATATGCAGAAGTGGGAGGCATACAGCAGTCTGTCTGTAGGGCAGATATCATGATCTCTCTGGTTACACTTAAGGTGCACACCAAGACCAAACATTACATTCATGTAGATAATTCAAGAATACCTGGCTTCTTTTACTGATTTCCATTAGACATTGGTTCTTTCATAATTTGATATAACATCATCAGATGGTCCTTTTTAGATGTCCTCTCTGCCTGCAAAGGCGTGCTGTGAGTTTTTACAGGTGCTATGTAGTCAAGTACAACCTTAGATGGATTGTTTAAGTTTAGTAATTTTCCTGTAGACATCCTTGATTTTTGTTATTGCTATGTGTAGATGCAGTGGTCAAGGCCTTATTATATCTGTCAGCAGAGTCTGTAGTGAGGACACGGTAACTGTGGGAGCAGGAGGTGGCAGCAGGGACAAATAATAGCTTTACAATCAGACACACATAAGCTAGCCTCACAGAGATCGACACTAATCAAGAATAAGTGAATGGGGCCCTAAACTGACTAAGATTAAAAGAATGCACAATGTCTATAAAATCCACAGTAAAAGAGGAATCAGAGGGCAGCATGTTAAAATCACCTAAAATCAACACTACAAAGTAGCAGGGCTTTGCCATTTATCATTAAATGAGGAGAAGTTTCCAAGTGAGTACAGGGAACATTTAAAATTCTCTCTGAGAATCACAGCCAGTCCTGACTTGAAATCCTAGGCTGCTGAAAATAATTAAAACCAGGACGACAAGCTTCATTCAGAGCAACACAGTGACCTGTACTTAACCGATTCTCAGTAAGCAGACAGAAATCTAACTGCTTCAACACGATGAAATTGTTGCCGAAAAATTATTTATTTGCCAGTGATCTGACATTAAACAACCCAAACACAACTGGGTTGGGAGATAGAAATGGAACAGGAACGACCAAGGAGGCATGAGGTGAGGCAGCCAGGTTGACATGGATTTAAGTGGTTAACATTAGATTGTTTCTGTGTGGACTGGGAGTAGATTTTGGTATTGCACACTGCCTTTCAGTGGTCCCAACTGGAATGAATGAATTAGTCCAAGACACAAAACCACCACCAGCAGGACCAGCAATGTCTAGAACAGGGCTACGAACTACGGAGCCAGGAGGCTCTGCGGGGTCTTGCTGGGAAAACCATCAATTTAGGCTCAAAGCAATAAAGTTAATACAATTCCAAATTTTTTTGTTCCGTTCCTTTTAGGATGCCCGTCATATTTAAACTGGTCCCACTTAGTCCAGATGGAATCAAAATGACTAATAAAACCAAGTCCAGTGGCAGCAGAAAGATTTTGCATCCACAGATGTCTAAACTTCCCCGTAATAAGCTCGTTAACACTCTTAAACGCCCTGCAGAACAGAGGGGAACTGCACAGTCGGGTAACAATTTTATGTGGGTTCATCACCATGAGCGACACCTTTCACTACAGTCATTTGACTCATAGTTAATATAAAAGTATTTAGTGCAGCTTTAACACGGTTCACTGAAGGGAACGTATTTGCACATCCCACTCCTGTCTCACGACTGACTGCAACCCATGTTTTATGGAGATGGCTTTCTCCATTTCCAACTCGAGTCTGTTTTTTTATCCCCCAAAAGGTCAGCACCGTCGGTCAGTTTGCATTTGTCTGTCCACTAAAGTTAAACTGTACACGAAAGCGCCAAACAAGTTTACTTTGCCTCCGCAAGCAAATCCACTGATGGTGCACACAGTTCAACACCTGGCCCCCTTTATATCTCCCCAAGTTCAGACCAGGTTAATAGTTTCTGTTATATCATTTGTAAGTACAAGTGACATTTGTTAGTATTCTAGTTTCACATTTGGGCCAATATTTATGCCGCGATGCAGTCTACCAGCTTTGATTAACTTCATGCTCTCCCGAAAGAGGCTTCAAATTGCGGCAGATTATCTCAAGTTTTTGTGTGTGTGTGTGTGTGTGTGTCTCTTTTGCAGAGGTCATTCGGTTCATTTTCATTCCCTGCCTGCTCCTTCCCAATATAAAATGCTCATCATGAAGAAATCTGAGTTCTCGATTTGAAGTATCCGTTTAGAGTTTTTAGGTCTTAACTGTTTCCTGAGGGGCCATGATGCAGACGCTGTTGCTCTCAACACTTCTTTGGGATCACATAAAAGGCTTTTTAAGTCACCGCGCCTGTTGAGGAAGGTCAAGTGCAGATCAGAGTGAATGCCATCAACTCAGTGCACATAAATGGAGCCTGTTGTAGGTGCAGTGGGCCCCGTCAGACTGAAAAATTACCATGGCTGCTTTAAGGCAAAAGGATGCTACCCTGCATACAATGAACAACATCACAGCCGTAAGCCAAGAGCACAGCACACTGCTTCGTTAAAAAAGAAAGCGACCTCATATGATGACGCTAGCTTTCCCTGAGTGTAAAATAAAATGCAGGCATTTAATAGATAAAGAGCTCAGGGTTTAACTGTAATCCTAACTAAATTTTTCCATACTTATATTTAAATGTTAATTATATTTGATTGTTGTGCCTAGAAGCACATTTGCATGCTAAGCTGAACAAGTAAATATAATGAAGAAAACATGTCACAAGTTGAAACGGTACGCTTAATAAGTCTTAATTTCCTCATTCCAAACCTTGCAGGCAATCTCTTTGCATGCAAGGTACAGGCTGTTTTGGAACATGTTTGCAGGCAATTTTTAATATTTTTCATATTAACAGGGCCCTGTATTTCAGTGTAACACTGTTAGCCAAATTAAATTGGTTTTAAAAAACTCAGTTTGAAGGATGTTCAGATCACTGAGGCACTCAAGCTGCTGCAGTCTGGTCCAAAAAGCTCTGATTTTAAACTGCGCGAGTTAAACAAATGGATGGCTTCAGCCCTCATCTGCAGACTTGAATTCAGAACTGGTGCTTAAAATCGTTGCCATCCATCTCCAATGCAAGTAGGAGAGACTCTGTGAGGGAAGTTTCACCCCAATAAAGATGCACCTGCATCAGATGCTATTTATAGATCAGTCAGGGTCCCCAGAGACAATAACGAGAGCCAGCAGGCTGAACAGCAGAGATTTGATAAACTGTATCTGGGCACTGTGTTGCCTAACACACATTGCTTTTCAGAGTGAGACGGAGAGTTAATTTAAAGAATTCAAAGAAAATATGCAATTTAAGACATTAACATTAAAGAGTTAAATGTTAAAGATAATCACGTGGCCCTAATCTTCTATTAAAACAATGCCTATTTATGACAATTTACACCTTGTGTTCATCACAGGCTTTATTATAATTTGCAAGGATTCTTTATTATTTAGGGAGGCTTTTATACGTTGTTTTTATTTTTTATTTATTTATTTTTTTAAAAGGTCAAATACGACCTCTGTAGTATCGTCGTAATGGTGTGAAAGTCAGCAATGTTCCTAGAAGCTGAAGCTGGTCACTGAAATCCAGGCATTTTGCCATAGAAATGGAGACTTAGATGTGCAGAAATCATAGCTATTGCACATCCCCGGTCTTCTGCCTCCCTTTATGTCCTCCTACTGTTTGCATCAGTGGGCTTTAACCATGTGCATTTGAATCAAGAGCCAAGGCTGCAGGCTAAACACTCCAGCTCGCAGCTGATTTGCTTCTCTGAACACATTCAAGAAGAGAGGAGGAACTAATCAGTGAAATCAGCTCTTGTAGTTCTTAACATAAATAAAATGACTGCATCTCAGCGGTCCATGATTGAAATTCACTGGAATACATCCATTTACAAAACACTAAAAACTACAAATCTGAGTGGACTGACCACTCAAGACAGATCACTGCTGCTCATCAAATCTAATTTGACCTCTGTTGTCCTTAAGCTGCAGCAGACATGATTACCCTAATGCATGTGAAAAACAGGAGCTATTTCAAGACAAATAACTAAACCCAAGACTTGTCTTCTTTGTGCATTCCTTTCTAGTGTTTGCAGAAAATCTACCAGAAATCAGAACAATGCATTAGCTCAATATTTGAAATTGGCTTTTGTAAAAAGAAATATTGTGTATTGAATCATTTATCTTACATTTAACTCTTGACCAAAACAGAAGCATAGTCGTAACAATTATATATAAATACACTTAGTGGTTCTGGTAAAAACACTCAGATAAAACTTTCTATAACATTAGCAGAGTAGTAACACATGAAGTTGGATAGAAACCTAACATCTGAAGCTAACAGTTTTACAGTTTGCCAGAAACCAAAATGTTCTGCCAACAGCCACACTGAACGCTCACAGACAACATATTTGTCTTTGAACAAGCATTTTTTGATCCACCCAGTTTACGGAAAAGTGGAAAGCGGTAAGAAATGGCTACCTAGACATTTGGTTTCACAAACACTTAAAGTTATGAATGCAATGTTTCTCTGAGAAGTGAAATTTCAAGTAGGTCGCAGATTTTAAACCTGAAATTACAGCCACACTGTTGCTTTCAGATGGGTGAAATTTCAAGTGACGAACTGATTTCACATGCCTGAAATTATAGCAACATTGTGGCTTTCACAGGTCTAGTGTAAAAAACTGGATTTCAGAGTTTTGATATCAAAAGGTCGTCATGTGGAATCTTTTTGCCATATAATTCAAATGTTTTGCACTGTACCAGCTGTAAAAGCTGACAGGCGAATGGATGGATAGACAGACATGCATAGGGGAAGCCCACAGGGCGAGGAAAAAATAATATACAGAATATTCCATCTCTCCATCTGCCCGTCAGGTTTGACAGTCAGCTCAGCACAGGTATAACTGAAAGCTTCTGCAGAAAGAGGCCAACATTAGTCACACATATTAAAACGATCATAATATTGAGTGTCTGTAATATACACTTGCCACACAATGCCCTTCATTTCAGATGTGAAGGCAACAATGGGGCTCTAATAAAGTATTTCAAATCAACTCCGCACTTGCAATTTCATTTGGCACACGGTTACCAAATCAGCTGCTTGGAGAGGCACTTGTCGGCGCCTGGATTTGCGCACTGCGATGCACAGCAGGCGTCAATACTAAAGGCAATGGAGCCTGCACTTTGCCACCATAATCTGGACAATACAGTGTGCCACAAATGATATAACCCTGTGAATAGTCTGTATAATACATGCTAGTGCTGGCATATCATTTATAACCATATTCTGATGTTTGTTTGTTTTTGATATCCTTACAGTGTATAATGATTAGGTCTGTGGCATCAAAAATCGTTCAGTGCTAAAAACTGACAGTTTGATTCTTAGTCAGATTTCAAGGATTCAGGGTTTTTGATACAATAGGATTTTCCATAATGAAATGCAGTTTGCAGTTTTAGCCCCTCCATGCCACGCACACAGAAAATGTATGAAAAGATATTCAGATAGTAAATATATGAATAAATAAATAATTTTGCTCATTTTAGATTGTATTTTATTTAATTAAAGCTGTTATACAGCAACTTTGTGTTACGACAGCATTAAACAATGATGCTCACTGGAGTTTAATGGAAAATGGGAAAATAGAAAAACATGTTAGTTAAACCACTATTAGTTGGGGTTTTTTAACCACTTGCTGCAACACAATGTTGACATGTTATTACCTTATTAAATGTATATGGGATAACTTATAACAGTGTATTTACATATCCAGCAGATACAGAGCAACATTCATTTGGAGTCCTGTTTCTGGCCACTTGGCAATTGTAAATCAATTGTTCACTCCTCTTATTTTGGTCCTGACCAAGTCCTGAGGGAAATATCTGGCTCTTTAGCTGCTAAATGTCCAATTATGTTTACCAGCTAGTTGATAGCTTGGGTCTCCAGCGTGCAGGGGGATTTGTCCAGTGTTTTGCCTGAAAACAGCTTCCTGATGCGGCTGCTGGAAACAAAGCCAATGAGGGTGATGAACCAAAGCTGTAAAAGGTGTGGGCTGTAAAACCAAACAATGAGCTCAAATATGCTAAACCTCTGTAGGGTTGAGGGGAACTGGGTTCGTCACAACAAGCGACCCCTTTCACATACATATAGTAATTTGATCCATTGTTATTATACATTTTCTTGATTAGGGCATCATTAAGTATCAATATCAAGTATAATTTGGGTATAATTGGTTATTAAACGTGGGTATTGTATTGCCAATAGTATAGAAAAATTTCAAGTAATGCTCCATGATCATGACAACAACTAAGACATATGAAGGGAAATTTGTTTTAAATACAATTATAATGAGGTCAGAATCAAAAATTTGGACATTAATATAACAGGATTTCACCATTTGACTTTATTACTTTGTTGTTTTTTAAATTTTGGGATATTTACATTTATTATGTATTTATTACATGTGTCACATTGTTTTCAAGCTTAAAGCCTTGGATTGTTTTTGGCTTTGTGTCTTTTGCTACCCTGCCTTTTTATTGTGTATGTTTGTTGACGTGGGTGGTGAAATGCTGCACACAACCGCCCCTTGCGGCGATAAAGTTGTATTGAGTTGAAAATACAACATTATTGCCAAATATCAATACAAAATTGATCTGTAATACAGAATTATGACAGCAAATAGATTATATGCGTCATAAGAACAGAATGCCTGTGCAGATAAAGTGTGGCCTGCAGGACGGAAAACAAACTCCTTATTTTTACACTCTGTTATAGTATCTGCAAAACTCCACAGAATACATTTGTTGTATGTGAGTTTTTTTGTATGTGCAAAGTTACCGGCTCTCATTTCACAACATGCTACTGAGAGCGCTGACTTAAGGGGCTACTTAGCCTGTAATTTGCTGCCAGCTATCCGAGTTCCTGCCAAAAACACTGAGGGAGCCATTTCCACTTGGTATTCACAGATTATAGCTTCATTGATGAAGACTCGAAGCACTGATTGATCCATGAGAAGTAATCCTAAAGTTCGACAGCAGCTTGGGCTCTGGGAACACATAAAAAATAATCACAGTATATTTAACTTTAAGATATATGTGGTGCACTACAGAGGTCACTGCTGTTTGTGGTAATGGCTTATTGATCAATGTTGGTTATCTGACAGAAGAACAGCACTGTGCACTGTGGTGTAAACTCATTGGATAACCATAATCCTCGCTCTCGCAGTGCTTGACATATTTCCTCAGGTGAGAAATATCGAGTGACCCACAGAGATTTTTGTCCTGCAAATATCTCTGGTGCCGGCAGATAAGGGGGCCACTGCACAGCACGTCTGTAAAACAAGACAGTAAAAATGTCTGCAGGTGGTATTGCAACAGGGAAAGAAATATTGGCTTTGTCCAGTGTTCGGCCTGGCCTTGAGGTGTTTGCTATTTCTAACAATGCAACGCTGTTATATTTGAATCAACATTCAGCTGCGACTACAACATCAAAGCGCGAGAGTGGGCAATTTCAAGTTGTTTCCCCAATCTGCTGTGGCAAATTGTACCCACTATCGAGGCACTTCCTCCATTGACGGCCCTCAAAAACCAAATTTGCATGGAACCCCAGCTTCCAGTGCTTGAAATTACTTTGTGCACCATGCCTAATCACTGAAAAAGGGGATGATCCAACTGAGCGTCTGCTATTCGTGTGGGAGAAGGAAATTTGGATCAACTTTGCACTGGAGCTGTGTTGGTTAATCTACTAAACATCAAAGAGGAGAAACGGGAGGGAGGAAGTGGAAGAGGGGAATTTATCGTGTGGGCTTGATTGGAAATCCAGCAGGGGGACTCTGGTCCCTCTGTAATCGTCTGTAATCTCCTGTAGGGTTGTATGTGGCCTGAGAGGAGCCGAGAGGCAGCCTATTACCCATCTCCTGCCGATGGGAGGCCCTGATAGTGCACTGTTGGAGGATGACAGGAAATGAGGAGGAGGAGGAGAGAGAGAAAGAGTGTAATCTCTCCCATCCAGGCACAAAAATAAGGTAACATCAAAGAATTGTCAAGTCAGAGGGAAGTTGGCCTTTGTTGTTAATGAATAGATCATAACTTCCTCAACACTGGGAGATCAATACCAGCTTCTCTGCTGCTTTGGAGAGCTTTTCACGTGCGTTTCAGTCGATGGTAGTTATTCCTAGTTCATCAGTGCTACAGAGTATTGATCAAAAGGAAAGCTTTAGTTCTTGAGGGGAGAGAGCAAAGGGAGCAACTTACCCTTCTGGACTGGATCTCATTCACGTAGAGAGGCAGGAGGAACTCAGAGATTCCCTCCAGGCGAATCCCATCCTGATTCAACTGAAGTTTTCCCATTCCATCCTGAAATACAACCATGATCATCAGTGATGTTGTGATGAGCAGTGCCGATTTTCCTGGTTTGAGTCAATAAAATTATAGCTTCCCAAATGCATGAAAAAAATGGAATCCTGCTGTCACTGAACTGCATTAGGGAAGAGCAAAATCTGATGCTTGCCAGACGGGCCGGTTCGACAGGCAGCGGAGCTGAGTGACAGGGAAGAAGTTAGGACATGACACCGGAGGTGACAATGCCACAGACACTCAGTGGTGTCAGGGTGACAGGCTGCATGCAGTGGGAGGCTGACTGAGGAGAACCAGGCTAATGTGGCAGCTGCGGATGTGAATGTTGAGGAGACTCATAAAAATGACAAAAGAAGACGGTCACTCACATTTACATGAGTTGGCTTAGCGCTGATGTACACATTAATATAGTTATTAGTGGTGGTGATAGTAGTTGTAGTAATTAAAAATTTTTTTTCCCCACAATAGCATAATAATGGAGGCCAGAGCTCTCTAAAAGCAGTGAGCATATAAACAAAAGGGACTAAATGTAGGAATGCACTGATTCCATCTGTCAGTTAGATTTCAGAGCCAATCCACGTTAAACAGTTTTCTCATCAATGTCATCATAAATCTCAGTGTTTCCACAGTCAGTTGTTTTAGCTCTGTCAGGCCGCCGACTCCATTTGTGGTGCTACCTCGAGGTGGGGTATCAGAAGTGATATTGGGAAAGAAAGAGTTGATAAAATCCTGATTAAATCCACCTTGCGCAAGCCAGCCTTAAAAAGGACTATACCAGAATGTTTTCAGTCTTTTAGTTCCTTAACAACAAATATCTGAATGCAGGCTGTAGTTTTAGATTTTTGGACAAATGTTTCCTAACATTGCTTTTCATTATGGATGGATGCAGAGAATGACCTCATAATTTTAATGTAACTGACAAAAGTTAATGCAGGCTTCAGTTCACTGCAATGAATTGCACAACTCAAGCAAGTGTTAAGAGTCTACTTTATTTTCATATTGTAGACATGAATGGAAGGCAATGGCTGCCTGGACAGCAGGAAAAATAAATGCAAATTTGTAAAAAAAAAAAACAAAAAAAAACACAAAACAGCAGCATGGTTTCTAGTTCTGATTTGTAGCATATGGGACACAACTTGCGTTAGCGGGGTCCTTTAATGACTTATGAGCAGAGTTTTCCCCAAATTGTAGTCTGGAAACCTGGCTCACTCTGCTAGGTGTTTTTTGGCACTCTGCACTCGTGAACAACGTCAGTACATCTTTCTCACAGCAGACGTTTTGGCACGTCATAGCAGGAAAAGTGTAACATGTAATTGATAACATTTAAACGACTGCATTCCATTTACATGAGCTATTTTATAATAATGGCTCACTGAGACACTTCATGGAACTGAGCCACTGTTAACAAAAAAAAAAAAAAATGTTTCGCTTGTATTGTATATAATAAAAAATTATATTTAAATCTCTCACAAAATGAGCACTAGAAACTTTCTGGAAAATTACACATCTTTAGTGCGTGTATGTGTAACTAAAAAACCCAACAAGTAAGTCACCACAAATTTTCAACCTTCCCGCGTAAGGTCCTGTTAAATCAGGCTGCCTTTCTTTTAAAAGCTAATAGCCTGCGTTTACATTTCAGATTGATCCCTCACTTTTTAAAAAAATGAAGCATGATTCTGCAAACTTCCACATATTATTCACCTCACATTTATATTATACAGAACCTAATTTGGGTGGTAGATTATTCGGTACAATGTGGACAAGGTTTTTTAAAAGTGTTTGACAGCAGCTTCGTGAAGATGTGTGTGAACAGATGGTCCATGAGGAATGTGTCTGAAGGAGTCCATAGTGCTAGCAGCGCAAATGGATGCAGATACTGAATTATAGAGGTGGAGTACAGCGAGGAGAGCTCCATCATACATGGTAGAGAGCCAGGACTGGGCACAGACAGGAGGACAAAGGACTGGAGGAGGTGGGTTGGGCTGCGTGGAGCTCTTTGTGTGTCAGCAGCTAGACGTTAAAAGTCACTACTGTGCCGAAGCAGAAGCAATGTGGTGGGTGTGAAGAGTTCAGTACAAGCTGCAAGTCAGTCAGACGAGTAGGTGTGAGGCAGGACAAACAGGAGGGCGTTACAACAGTCCAGTCGTGACGCACTGAAGGCCGGGATGAGTTCCTCAGCACCAGTGAAAGACAGAAACCAACAGATACAGACGATGTTTCTCAAGTGGAAAAAAAACGACAGCTGGAAGGGAGGTTTGGAAGAAAGGTGTAGAAACAAAGACAACACCCGAGGTTACCCCGTTGTGCTTAACGAGCAGGCAGACATGCTGCTGATGATGCGGCTCTACCTTTTCGCAGGTGGGCTGTGTAAGTCTACTGCTACATTTTGATCCAGTGCAGACCAGCAGCCTGTTGCACCAGCAATACTTAAGTTCTACCTTAAGTTAGGGTGCAAAGTCCACACTAAACAATTTGGTTGCACCAACGAGACGTAAGGTGCATCTTAGCTACACTGGCGTAAAGTCCATACTAATCAAAACAGTGTCGCAGAAAATGACGTTTATGCATCCCGTAGCCAATCAGTCAACAGCACTATTCCTAACAGAGTTTATTACAGTTTTGTCATCTGTTTGTCTCTCACTCTTTCAACGTTTGCAATACTGAAGAGGCTAACGGCTAAAAATAGCAACAAACCAACAAAAAGGGACCTATACAAGGAAATAATTATGATTAGGTGATAACTATGAAACCTTAATCTACAGCTAGTCTCAGTGACATCGAGTGGTAAAACCGTTAACTACAACATAGACGTAATTTAACGGTGCCCGTAACGAACGGTAAAGTATAACGGGCAGATGAAATTGTATTATAACTTATATATGCGTAGGAGCCATTATGCCCCTCATATTTCAAAATCTATGTTTTGCCCCCCCCCCCCTTCCTCTGGTGATTTCAGAGTTGGCTAGGCGAGAAGCTTTACTATGAGTGGCTAGTCAATCAATCACTCCACATCAGACATAATTAAACTGTTGAAACACGGGAAAAAAATTGCGTAAGTTAGGCCTATAGAAAACATCCGACAACGCAAAAGGAGATGCTGAAAAGTTAAGGGAGAAAAAATACGAGTTTGCTGAAGGCAGCTAAGTGCCTCAATATTACAGACTTTTCTTCTGTGCTGCTGTTATTACAACCTACCTGAAGACAGCAGTGAGGGCACCTGCAGCAGGGTGGGGAGTAACTTGTTACAAGTAACGCAAATTTGCCAAAATAAATAAATAAAAATAAGTCATTGCCTTTTCACGTTCCTTTATTATTTATATTTTTACTCTTTAATCCAATATTTTCTTTGGGCTAGTAATCTACTCTTAATTTCGCTACATTTTCAATTCATAAACTTCATAACTTAACCAGTCTGTGATCTGCATTTTGCTTCATTAACCGAAATGAGCTGTGATCCAGGCTGTGTGCGCTCGGTTACGCAGAAGAGCCCGGTATAATTTGCTCCTCCTGATCCCAGTCTCCCCACCTTTCAAAACGATGCACCATGACAACCACTTGACTATTTTATGGAGGACTTTACACCTATTAAGGACTAGGTGTAAGATTTAAGTTGTAACTTATGTCTACGTTGGACGTATTTCAGCTGGTGCAACCCTTAAAACGTTAGCACATAAAACTTAAGTTAGAAATTACGTTCAAACTAGGCTAAGTTTGAACTTACACATAGTTGGTGCAACCCAGTACAGATCTTTCAGACCAGTGATGAAGTCAAGAAGGAATGAGTCACATACCAGCGAGAATTAGCAGTGGAGGTAGCACTTAATATGCATTCCATGTTTATTAATGCTGCCAAAAACAAGTATGTGGTCACGATTACTTTTTGCAATATCTCTCAAAAACACATTTCCATAAATTTTTAAAAGGACAACTATATATATTTGTACTCTGATGACTTAGATTTCTCTTAAAGGTCTTTCTTAAAGCCATACATATGAAAGAGACGAATTTAAAGCGGACCTTCACTGATGTGACACAGTTTACTGGTTATGGGGGCTACTATTCAGCCTGTAAAAAAACTGTTGTGTTACGTCTTTTGTGGCTCTGGAGGAACTTTCTAAAGTCTGAGAAAATAACCCTGGGGACTTTTAATTAATTAATTGATAATTCACACAATGTTGGCAGAATGAGACGATCACGAATAACAACCCTTATTCTGACTTGGGAGGGTTCATTGATTATTCCAAGGAGGTTAGCCCTTGTGCTAACCTTGTAGCCACACCAGATAAGTAGCCTAAATAAGCCACTTCTGTTGTGCTATGTATTTGTAGAAGTTCATTACCAAGTGAAACCAGCTACACACAAACAATGTATAGCTATATAGTGTTAATATAAGATTTTATTTTGATGCCAGCAGTGGTGGCACTAAAATTAATTCTGATTTGGGTGCATGTACTGCCAGTCTGTAGTTCTTCTCACCCAGCAGATATCATCTGTGTCAGAAATCCCAGATAATGCCGACTTATTTGGTGGAAGCTCACATGAACGTACTTTTCCCTACTTGGTTGCTCGTAATTAGTTAAATTACGATGTGAAAGAGGCAATTTACCGGACCGGGAGGGTCTAACAATAACATAACAAAAGATGCTATTAGTTGCAGTGTGGTAGGTGTAGGATCCAGCATTTGTGAAGCTTGACCAATAATCAGGAGTTAATGGTTGGTGTATCTCAAACGCTGTAGCTTCAACTTCAGCTTTTTTTAGTGGCAAGCTTTGAACTAGGAAACAATGCTCTCATGCCATCAAAACTGACTAATACCAATACAACGGGGTGTAGCTTGGCACGTGCTTTCTTATTGAGTCCTGAGAGATGGGGAGCAGCGAAGCACATTTTCTGGAGCGACATCAACAGCCCTGATAAGGTCTTTTACTCATGACACAGACTGATGGGAGGCAAAGGAGTATAGAGGAGTGATAGCAATAGTCAGGGGACACATCCGTCACAGAGGGGGGATGCTGCCATCGCAGGTTTGTTGACAAAATGGTAAATTGTGTGCATTGTCCCTGGAAATGTCACAGGTGCTCCCCTTATGTGCCTGGTTGGTTTTCGTATGAGATTAACACATTTCGTGTCAGCCGGTTCCGCTGCCAAGTCTTTTCTAATTCTTTATCAAATCCAGATAAGACAAAAGCACACAGCAGGAGAGATGGTGCCACATTTCAAATGGGCCTGCATGATGAAAATTCTCACACTAAAGGCTTTATATTGAGGTCAAAAGAAAGAAGTACAGTAAAATCGCTAGTTAGTTGACAAACTCTCCCTTAATCTCTGAGACAGAACACCATGCAACGTAACAGAGTGACATTGTCATTATTTATGTCCCAGCATTGAGACTAAATGCTCTACGTTGTCTGTAATTTTACCTCATTTTCATCATTCTGTTTATATTTTCTGAGAACACAGTATAAGGCTGATTGTTTTTCTCTATTAACATTTCATTTGATATCAAGTCCTGCTGTGCACTGAATGCCAAATACGTACATTACCAAATTTCTAAGCTTATGATTACATTTTAATAAATGTTAAGTCTGGTAAAGTCTATAAGACTTTAGTAGGAATTACCAAACTGATCATTAAGTTTCCCCGTAATAAGTAAGTCTCTTTAAAAATTGTACAAAAAAAAAAGTGTTGAAAAATGAATCACAATTTTGATAATTGGCTGACTGATATGAAGCAAAAATGCCAATTACAAGCTCCAGCCTCTCAAACGTTTGTTTCATAGTAAACTAATCTAAACTATCAGTTATTTTGATAATCGATTAATTGCTTTGGAGTTCTTTTTTTTTTTTTTTTAAAGAAAAAAAAACATCCAAATTCTCTGATTCCAGCTTCTCAAACGTGAATATTTCCAGATGTTTTTTTGTGGAAAAAAACCCCAAGACATTTGAGGACGGGAAACACTGATCAACATTTTCCACCATTTCCTGCACCTAACGACTAATCAATTAACCGAGGAAATAACTGACAGATTAATCGATAATGAAAATAATTGTTAGTTGCAGCCCTATATTTAATAGACAAAAACAGTTAATCATTTAATTGAAAAATAATGAAGAACTTACATGATAACGTTGCTCCAATAAAGGGCTGAAAAAGTAATTGCAGCCCTTTATTGGAGCTTTTTCCAGGAGTTATGAAGAACATCATGTCTTTCATAAACTGGGTAGAACAACTGTTGGCTCACTTCAATTCACTAGAAGTTATTAAACATTATTAAATACAAGTTATTTTGGACGATGGCATGCTGTACTCACCGCTGAGAAATTCATGACCTTCATGATCCAGACAGTGAGGGCCAGGTTAACTATCATGGTGACCAGCAGCAGCAGGAGGAAGAAATACAGGCATCTTTTCCTCCAGCCGTACAGGCCCACCGGGTACACGGCATCACAGCCCGGTCGCTGGAGGTGCAGAGATTGGGATGCGAGGATAAACTGCTCCTGGGTAATCTGGAAAAAAAAACAAACAAACAAACAAAAAAAACACACACACACAAAAACACACAAACCACACACAGAGGAGCCTTTATGTTAGCTGGCTATCAAGAATATATCCACTCCACTGAGGCTATCATACATTGTAAGTGGTTATTACCTTGCAAGCAGCACTAAAATGACTCTGGGCTAAAAGGCATGGCTGTGTAATTCTGCAGTTTTTGAAAAAGTGGTGCTACTACATAAAGAACAGAAAAGGTGAGAGCAAGGCATGAATTCAAGCTGGGGTATTACAACAGCCTGAAACATACATGCTTAGTAATTAAATGGAGTGAGAGAGGGATATTTAGATCTGTAATACACTTGGAAGTGTTTTTTAAATATTTTGAATTAAGGGCTGCAAAATGTTTCTGGGAAAAATTACTATTTTCCATTGTTTGTAACTTTTTGTAATGACATACCTGTGCACGCTGGCCTTACACACTTCCAGAAATTGAACCAGTAGAGTAATTCATCAAGCTCTGAGCCTAAAAGACAAGGTCATTTGGGTGACTTTATTTTATTAAAGGAGATACTGCATCAGTGTGCCCACTCTGAAAATAGTCCCAAAAGGTGGTGTGTTTCATTTCACTGCCTGAAAGGGGAATCATCACTCAAGATTCATCGATTACAAGTTAGCGATCACTTGTGGGAATAACTGGCCCAGAAGTGGCAAAGCTCTTAAATGGCATATTTACACTTCAGTCCATAAGCAGAACTCTGCACCCACATCTAGATGCTACTAATGAACTAATCACAGTTCCACTCCCGAGAAACAAGGTCCTTGACATTTCTGCTTGTTTTTCTGCACTTTACAATGAAAATACATTTGTGTGGATTTAATAACATGTCACAGCTTTGATTACAAAGCTAATTATGTGTTGACATTTTGTCAAACCGGATGCCTGTGCTCACAAAGAGAGTCACCTTGAGTGACAGCTTCCTGCAGGCGACTTGTTTACTGCTCCCCTCTGGCTGAGATCTTTTTAATGTTACTGCCCATCAACATTTCGCAGGGTGAAATTTCACACGCCACGTGCACCAAGCAGCCTAAGTGAGCTACGTCTGGCGGAAGATGTGAAACTGATGGAGACGGTTGTCACACAGGCCGTCAGCGCATGGATATCTCTAAAGCCCAGTCCTCACATATGAAATTTCCTATTATGTACAAACTACCGGCTGCTTTTCTTCCTCCCAACAAATAAAAACAGGAGGTGGATTATGAGACAAAGGAGGAATTTAGTGCCAGAGAAATGTTCTCCACTCTTGCCGAGTAGCTGAGTGCCTGCCAGCCGCTGAGAAGCTGCTACATGAGAGCTCTGATCTGAGATCAGAGAGGATGATGTCTGTCAAGTGCGGCCGTCCAGGAAAGAAGCGAGCAGTTGCTGTTCTCCAGCCGATCGTGACCGTGGGCTGACAGTGTGAAACTTCCCATCACAGGGTGCGAGGCAGGCTGAGCTCTGGACTGCCCTCTTCAGCTGCTTCTGCTGCTGGGATGAATTCTTGCTGGGGCGGCCTGCCATCCCACTCCCTTGCATAGATAATGAGTAAAGCAAAGCATCTGCTCGTACAAACCAAGATAAAATGTCCAGCAGCAGCAGCGAGTTTTATTTTTATGGTGTCCAATTATTGCCAAAGACGTTCCTCATACTTCCAAACGAGCAACTACTAATTTATCATGCTGATATAAAAAGCTTCATTGCATGAAAAATCTATAAGTGACACACGTGTGCACAGTTTTCCCCAGGAGTGTAATGCATGCATAAAAGTCAGAATCCATGCTTTACACTCAGCATGTCATTAGCAAAGGACACTAATTGCAGATTTCATATTGTAGGTTTTCCTGAGAGGCTCTTAACCTTGGCAGAGCAAGCTAAGACTCTTTAGCTCACTAAGCTAAAGACCTTTTTCCAAGAGGAACTAAATTACATGGCTGAGGCGTAAACAGTGGCGGGAACTGAATCCTGCCTTTACCTCGTCGGTTCTGCTGTGGCTGCCCTGAACTAGCTTATAGGAGGAGCGACGCCAAGCAAGCATCTGTTTTAACAAGAGGGACACAGAATCTCAGCCTGTGATGGTACTTATTGTTGTTGCAATAAATCAATAGCTCTTACAAGGGCGAGCAGTTGATGCATTTCAGTGATTATGTGGTGTGGCTGGTAAAAGGCTGGTGCCAGAAATAGGCACACGTCCTTCAGGCCGTCCAGGAATTCATTGAAGCGTCTGCATTTTCAGACTTTTAGACCTTAGTGGCTGCAACTCTCGGTCATTTTCATTATCAATTTCTCTGCCGATCCATTGATAATGAAAAGAATTACAACAATCACTGTAAATATTACAACCTCCGTAAAAGAATGAAATCAAAACTCAACCATTTTACTGGCCTAATGTGTGATATTTCAGTTGCTTCAAATTTTTACAAAGCCACCAATATGTAATGTCTGTGTCTGTGCACTGAAGCCTATATTTCCAGTTCTTTCCCTTCATTGACACAGTTTCCTTGGAAGGGCATGAATGATCTCTAAACCAGAACAATAACAACCTGGTGGCAACGCACGTCAAACATGGAATCTAACAAGAGCCTTTCCGCAGCCTTACTGCAGCCTCACAACTTAATCCACTCTGTAAGTGACTGTTTCCTTGGATGAGCAGTTTAGGTCACGTCTGCCAGCGGTGGCAGATGTCTCACAAATGGATGTTGCGACTTTGCTGCAAATACAAATGGCCCACATCGCTGGCCTAGAAATGTCAGTGATTCCAATTTAACCAGTGATGCAGTTGAGGGACAAGAGCACTATACGAGAGGTGCTTACACAAAGGCTGAATATCAACTCTCAACGTTGGAAGATGTCTTAAACAGCGTTCAGTAAAAAACCCATACTGAGTTGCTACACATCATTGTCTAACATCCCTACTCCTTACCAGGAATCTAAGACGCTCAAAACATTCAAATCAAGTTTAAACCCAGTCTCTTAGCCTACAGCCGTGCCCCTGCTGGACAGATACAGTCTATTTTCAATCCACTGTTGCTAAGGGGAAAACTTCAGCACTTGTAATTTCTATGGCAACCCACTGTTCCCAACGCTAGTGGATCCTGTGATTTCTTTGCAAGAGTTTTAATGCATATATTACCCTGGCCGAGTCATGCCTTCTAAAGCTCGGTTATTCACACAGCGAATGGAGGAGTGCATAGTGGCTGGCGTTTTGTCAATTGTCAGTCATTTCAGCATGCCGGTCACAGCTGACTCTCACGAACACTCTTGGACCAGACCGAGCGAGACGTCCGACTGCAGCGTGGGGCCAGAAAAACAACTTTAAGGCTTGTAAGAGGCAAAATACTGATTAGAAAAGCAAGCTGTGCAGGCACGTCACACTATGCTGAATCAGCTTAACAAGGTCTCACAATTAACACTTTGTATGGGAAAAGCACTGTCAAGTGAGTGTAAAATGACTCTCCACATAGAGGGCATCACCACTGCAAAGTTATACAAATAATAATTTTGCACTTTTAATGTAGCAACTAGAGAAACAGGCCTGATACTAGTTAGAAAATAGGAGCAGCGGTCTGTTAAAGGTCACTGCAGGGACAGACGGACACATGGAGTTGGAAAATATAATATAACTGTATGTGGCTGGACAATATGTATAAATCTCTTACCTACCTTAACATACTCATGTTGCAATTTTCAGTAAACTGTGAGAATCCCATATACATATCCCATAACAGCCAATGACATCTCAACCCGGAAATTCATCAAACCAGTGCAGTTACTAATTATATTATCTGATCTTATTCTATTGGCGCTGCAACCAATTTACAGACATGGTCAGACTAATTTGGACAAACACATTTTTTGACAGTTATTGTCGTCCAGCACAGCGCTCCCCAAACCAGGGTTGGGACCCCCACAATGAGTCACGAGACAAACCTAAGGGGTCACATGATGATTAGTACGGTAAGATATAAGAAAAAGGGTTATGTTGAATCGGTAAAATGCAGACAGGTTTACCTCTCCCAAAATAGCTCAAACAGTCCAGGAGGAGTAAAATGTTCTTCAACTAAACTGCTTACCACTCACATACATAAAGCACCCTGTGGCGAGAGGTCACAGTCTGCTTCCTATTAACGGGACCAAAGACTGGGGGCCATGAATCCAGTTCAAACACCGAAGTCGCCTCTGTCACCTGTTTTCTGTGTCTGGGATGCTTGCTGCCAACTGCAGGTGCTCCATCTTACAAAATTACTACATGTCCTTTAATATGTCTTTACACACCAAATAATGAATTTTTTTTCCCTTTACTCTTTCTTTAGCCAAAGGAAGCAGTAAAAACACAAAACACGCTGAAAGAAAGAATTGAACAGAGCTAGTGTTTCGCACTCCAGTGGCTGAAAACAACAAATCAAGCTTAAATAATGTAGACTAACTGTAGGACTGGACGATTTCACCTAAAATCAAAATCAGGATTACCGGTAATTGAACATTTCTCCTCGATTACTGAACGATTATTTTGTTTTTGAATTTTGTCCCCCCCTCACATTTCACTGACAAAGTTTATATGCTCAACTATTAAAGCTGGGTTTATTTACTATTCACAGATTTCACAAATCCATTACCTAAATGTTAATTAATAAGGTAATGTTGAGTGCACATTACAGAGACATGGTTCCCCTATTTTCGGCGCATCGCCACAGCTGAATTATGACCTGCTACTACACTTTCACTCAGTTATTTAATATCAATGTGGAACAAATGGTTTTCACCCGCACACTGTGTGAGCAGGGTAAATCACGCTTTGCTAGCTTCTTCTTCTCCTTCATCAAAGGACATCTATGTGACAGGTCTTTTTTTATTGCAGTGCAATGTGTTTGCGTAGCGAGTGAGTGGAGGAGCGAATGAGAGAGAGCAACAAAGTGACGCTGAAAGCAGCAAGTAATAAGTTGTCAGTCTGGCAGAGTGGGGCACAATGTGTCTGTTAATAAAAAGTCTGTCTGTTGTTTCCACAACTGCTGGAAAGCGGTTAGCACTGGCTAACATCTCCCTGTGCTTCATTCTCCGGTCTGAAGGCTGAGCAGGACTGGACGGGGCGGAGTCACGTGACTGCACACACGGTGTTTTAAGGGGAAAGCACATGAACACACACACACACACACACACACGGCCTACCTCAAATAATCGAAACAACCGACATGGAGAAATTACGTCGGTTAGGGGTCTGAATTTCGGTTTCGATTACTTTTCAATTAACTGTCCAGCCCTACATAACAACGTGAATATGCGCACAATTAGGAATCTGGGACTAAAAGGTTCAACGCTCAAGCTTCCCATCACAGAACGTCTGAAGTCTCTCTCTCCACACTGCGACCATTGTTTCCAATCCAACAATTCTTCTGTCTGCAATCCTTGCAAGCCATGTTTAGGCACGGTCGTGCAGCTCCATCTATGATTAAATTATCAAAATAGGTTCTAGTATGCTTGAGAGAAATGTCAACAGATTATCACAAATGGATCTGAAATCTATGGATGGATTTACCGCCTACAGTCCTGATTAGGCTACATGTAGGTTCTCTACATAGGTGGTTAGAGGTTCAGTGTGTAAGATTTAGTGGCATCTAGTGGTGAGGGTTGTGAATTGCAACCAACTGTCCAGTCTACCACGGCCCCCTACCCTCTCAAAGAGCATAGGACAGCTACGGTGGCTGACGCGGCACAAAAGGTGTCTCTTCTGAGACAGCAGAGAGTGGCCAGTTAAGAAGTGAGGTTTATTTAGGTATACTTATCAAGAAATCATATTTTCTTAATTATTCAGTAAAACCACATGTTATTGTGACTTGGCCACTGACAGCCAACATGGAAAATGTGAGCCAAGAGTGGGAAACACCGTCACCGTTTCTGCACCAGTCCATTACAAACCACACATTAGATAAAGTTTATACAAACACTGACAAGGGAAACATGTTACTTCTCTCTGTGATTATGTATCCTGTAGATCATGCGCTGCGCCGCAAAAGTCCTTGTGGATTTGTTGCACGCCCATATTATCATTATATATGCTACTTCATCAATACCTTTCCAGGTTCCTGTCACTTTCTTTTTTGCTGGGGCTCCCACAGAGCTTTGACAACAGACATTACAGCTGGATCCAGCCAAAGCCAGCAATTACCAAGCAGTCCCTTCCCACCGCCAGCACACCTCATCTTCACCAATTAGCGTAGAGGGTGCTATTCTACATGCTGTTTGGATCAAACCGCGACACGCTGCAGAGGCAGCAAAATGCAGCTGAGGAGCACCTAATGAAAGAAAATGAGATGTTATTAATGCTTGATAATGTTAATCAGCAAATCTGCAAACATTCTCTCACTCTGCGTCGCCACAGGAGTCCCACAGGGCCGCCTCAGCTGGAGGTGAGAAAGCATTCGAGACACACTAATGACTGCGTGGCTCGTACTCATCCGTCCTGCGAACGAGCGGTGCACAATCGCCGAGGCAGCAGTGGAGAAAAGGGATCTCGCTACAAGTCTGACATACAGTATTAATGCACCTTATTCATTAAGCCCAATCAAAGAGACAGAGGAGCCTGAATGCACGACTGTTAACTGGGAAAGCCAATTATACTTCTCAAACGTGCAAGATGTAACCACTTCACTTTTGGTTGATGTGACAATCAAGCGTGTGGGTGCTGATGCTGTCAATAGCCGCTCCTCTTGGATGTGAAATCCAATTTTTGTGGCTCCATCATCTCCGGTGGAGTTACAATAGAAGTGGAGCTCATCAACGGATTTTTGCTGTGTGGTTGTCGCTCTTTATGGATTGGTGCCGTGGCAGTGCACTTCTTTCAAACAAAAGCTACAAGGTAACCCCACTGTAAGCGCAACACCGGCAGGGTGGGGGGTGGGGGGGGGGGATCAAAGATCTCCAATAAGTCCGGCACAATGAAAAGGTCACGGCTGTTCAATCAGAGCATGCGAGCCAACAAGGCGGAACATGGCAGAGTGTTTGAAGAGGGGCCTTCAGAGAGAATTTCCTCTAGCTGTTTCACATTGCTCAGCTTTTGATGACACTTTCATGAAAAAATATTTGCACTCGGCAAATCAAAAAAAGTGGACAACAAACACCTGTTGGCATGCCGCACATCTGACCTTTGCATCATTTATTAACGTTTCGAGCTGGTTTTGTTTGTATCTCAAATGTTTGCAGCTCTGTCCCCCCCCACTTCTCTACAGTACACTAGCTTTCCTTGCTAATCCTTAGGCAAATCCTCGGAGAGCCAACAAGGCCATTTTGGACAGCACCCCATAGGCGTCATTTGCATTCATCAGTTGGGGGGGGGGGGGGGCAGATTGATTTGCAGCATTATCAAATTAAACAAATAATAAAGCCACAATGCATCCTAAACAAAGCATGTGTTAATTAGAGAAGATAGTGGATTCTTTTAAATCACCGTCCTGGACTCAAACAGAGCACAGTAAACATGACAAATTAGCTGGAACTTGCAGACTTGTCACTAAAGCGGGAAGTGCTGGATCAGCTCAAGCCAGTGTGAGCAGGAGTGATTTCTTGACTGATAAGCGTGACCCAACCACTACGCCCAGAGCTGTGTGTATGTGTGTGTGTGTGTGTGTATTTTTACGTGTGTGTGTGTGCACCAATGGATGGACTTGAGTGCACAGCCAAACAGTAGCTCTGCTGTGTGGGTTTCTGACACCGAGCTGCTTTTTTTTTTTTTCCCCCTTCTTCTTGCACTGCAGCATGGAGACGAGTTGCACATACTGTACCCAGGGGTTACTGCCTTCCCTGCTAGACTGGAATGATAATGAGAAACCATGCAGGCAGAATATTCATAGGCTGTCACATTACTGTGATTCTTGAAGAGGAGAATGCATATGATATGAGATATAGAGCGAGAGGCAGACATGTGAAGAACTCCAGGTAGGCTTCCTGAGGTGTGTGAGCGCTGGTTAGTGGTTATTCGTCGTCATGTTCCTGTCTGGAAAGAGATGCAACCACTGCAAGAATGTAAACTGACCTGCGAACAGTTTTATTCATCTTTAATTAGGCCTAGCTGGGATTTTGAATGGAACAACTGAAGTGCACCTGTTGCAGAGAGGACTCATGAGAAACTTGAGTTTGGGCTGCTGAATAAAACAACAATATAATACCTAGATAAATAATTCATAACTAGCCTAGTTATAAGTACTCCTGTAAAGCAAGGTTAATAAAACTCACTTTCCCGTTGCATTGTGGGATGTTCATGTCAAACTATTACCCAAAATTACAAACGTGTCTGTTTCAATTAAAATTATAATCAAACACGCACTTTCTTCCCGCCGTTGTTTGCTTACCTTCAGCGTCTCTATGTCGAGAGTTGCCGACTGCTCCATGTTAAAGTCTCATCCGTCAGTTACATATTTCCAAGAAGTTCAAAAAAGGCAAACGCACGAGATTCAGCCCGGCCGCGCGAGCTAGCTGCACTTCTTCACTCCCATTCAGAAAAAAAAATTCATATATCCCATGTATTGGGGGTTTAAGGCATGAGGGATTATTTTTAATCTTACATATTAACTATACTTTCGTGGTATTTTTAAGCCGTACTACGAACCGTAACTGCAGCGCAAACTGGCTCCCGTCTAATTGAGATAGGAGGGCTCAGGTGATCCCGTCCGAGGAGCCGCTAAGACGAGTCGCCCTCCTTCAAAACTCAGCCGCCGGAAAGTCAGATAGAATGAGGAAATATACTTCCGGTCGTGTATTTCAAAATAAAGGTCAAGAAACTGAGCAGAAGGGTCTATTATTTTTCTTCTGGATCGTTGTTGTTTTAAACAGTGGCGGAATGTAATTAAGTATCCTACATTTACTCCCCCACTTTACTTGAGTATTTTCGTTTCATGCTACTGTATACTTTTTGTACAATTTCTCTCCATATTTATTTGACAGTTTTTGTCACCAGTTACTTCGTAGATTAGCCTACTTTTGGTACTTTCAGTATATTCTGATGTTAATACAAAGAATATACTTGAATCTTACTTACTTTTGGACTTTTACTTGAATAGAGTATTTTTACACTGTAGTAATTCCTGCTTTGGGCCTGCACAGTTAACCTACACAGGTGTTTCCATTTATTCTGGCTGATTAGACTTCTGCTCAGGCTGATGCAGGGTGGAGCTACACTGGAATCAGCAGGGGAAGAAGTACTTAGATTACTTAAAGGCACAAAAATCAGACAATAAAGGTACTCATTACAAGTAAAAGGCCTATAGTCGCAGTTTTGCAATATAAGCACAGAAGTAGCCTATTAGCAACAAAATGTACTTTTGCAGGTCCCGTAAGTATTATATTACCACTTTTTCCATTATAATTAATAGATTCAGATTGTAAGAAACATTTTAATGTTATGGTTGACACAGAGCTAATTTTAACAGACTCGAATTCAGTTAACTCCAATCACTTAAAATTCAATCAAAAGAAAAAAATACTTCAGGAATACACAAGTTAAGTAGGCCTACATGTTGTAAACAATAGTCAAGTTTTTCACTTCAGTCAAGTACAGTCTTTACAGTCCCACAAAGTCCCGAGGAACACTTAATATCCAATATAATCAGCAAGAATCCCAGGGGCTATCTGGTGCTCTTTTGTGTGGTCAGATTTCACATCAACAGGTTCGGTATAATGAGACAAGTATTAAAAAAAGATCTTGTCTACCCAGTTGAACAGGATGAAGAAATACATTTAATACAAGACTATACATTGTGTGTCAACACATATTCAAGGCGTGTAGTAAGTGGTACGCTAATTAGGTATTTTCGTTGTCACGTACTGCAAAGTTTACATTTTATTCTGAAATCTGGATATTTGTAATTTCCTGTTTCATCATAGTAACTTCAATTGACTTTACACAATTCAAATCCCATGGTTAAAACAACCATTTCAAACACGAGTGTGCGACCATTAGCAGCAACGCGGGTTACTTTTATTGTCACATCAGAGGAAAACTTCCAGACTGACTGTTATTGACTAATTTTGGTGGCAAAATAGGCTGCTGGTTCATTTGAATCATCATTAAATAAAAATAAACCAATTCTTAGTAACTGTATAGCTGCTACCACGAGAAACTTACAAATTCTTTCTCTGGAGGAATTATAAAGCAGTATGATTTTCCTCCAACAGCACATACTGTAAATGTAACTGGCTTCTTCTACAGCTCTGTCGGTTTTCATTGGTAGTTGATGCACCCTGCAGGCAACATGGCGACAATGCAAAAAGCGAGATAGACCATCAGATCCTAAAGTCCAATGATAAATTTGTGAAAACACAAAATTCTTACATTTTTATGACAGTAGTCGAGATACTGAGAGAAGACCCCAAAAAATGGCTTTTAAAGAAAAACTCAAAAACAAGCAAAACAAGAAACATAACCTGATGTTAAACAATGTAGCTCTGTCATTCACCTTGACACAGAATCCAGTCTGTTCCTCTTGTACACTGTACTCAGATCTTTTATTTGAGTAAAAATAGTAGCCAAGTGAGGTAATGTGGATTAGCATCAAAACAGACTTAAAGTAGGCCTACCAAAAATCTAAGTCCTATTATGCAGAATGGCCCATTTCAGAATCATATATATTAGATTATTGAATTATAGTTATTGATGCATGAATGTGCTCATCACTTTAATATTGCGGCTGGTAAAGGTGGAGCACATTTTAATTACGTTACATACACCAACAATTTATTTGTTAATGATACTGTAGTAATCTTAGTCTGTAAAGTAGTAAAGCTGTCCAATAAATACAGTGGAGAGAAAAGTTCAATATTTCCCTCTGAAATATACTTAGAGATACTTAAGTAAAGTACAAGTACAGTAGCCTACTGAAGTTAATGTAGGTTACTTCCCAGCTCCGCATATTCAAGGCTTGAGATCCAGTTTAATTCTCATTACATTTAACTTCATTTATTTATTTAGATAACTAGTTTAGTAACTGGCAGATCAATATACAGTATATTAACAGAAGACATTTTTGTGGTGCAAAAGAATATAAGATGGAAGAAAATGGGTTGGTAAAACATACAATATATTTTGATCATTTTCGTAGCTTCTGAATATTAAGTATTTGGATCAAGATTTTAAAAAAACAAACAGACAGCGTGGACAGGTTGGGTTATTTTCAACATATCGACACCCGTTTATTCCAGTACAGTAGAGGGCAGCAAAGCGTCAGGCTGGCTTTTTCCAGACAAACGCAATCAACTGCTGAGCGCCGCCAACTATGAACTAGGATTAATAATCTATCATCGATACATTTATTCATCATCGCAAGGATGTCAGACGCCAGGCAAATCACGGCACAGAAAAGGTAGCTGGCTGCATTTGATCGGCCTTAAGCTTTTATATTATGTTATCATGTTGTGAACAATTTTAGGAAGTGTTGTTTCATCTTTTCATAATCCTGTTAGATCACTGATGGTACACCAATAATTATAGGTCGGCTAGACAGTAATTACAGAGATACTTTAATTATCGACATTGTAAATGCCTGTTATTCTGCCTGTGATGTTGCTTTTATTGCAACGGTGCGTCACTTATACTTGAATATTGTGTTATATTATCTCTGTGTGTTCTTGCAGTGCTAAAATTGCAGCTGGAGCTGTTGTGTGTGTGGAGAGTGAAATAAGAGGAGATGTGACCATTGGTGAGAATTTACATTTAACTTCACTTAAGCTCCATTTTAAAATAAAACACAATTATTTATTATTTTTTTAACAAGATGAGACCTTTCTTTTTGATGTTTACAGGTGCTAGAACAGTTGTCCACCCTAAAGCCCGGATCATAGCAGAAGCAGGGCCGATTATCATTGGAGAGGGGAACCTGATAGAGGAGCAGGCACTTATTATTAACAGGTATTGTGTGTATTACAACTTCATTTCCCTATTTGAGCATCACATTTTCACCTTATCTGACGTACAGTATGTGTTTTCCCCCCTGTAGTTATCCAGAGAATATCATGCCAGACACAGAGGGAGTTGAGCCAAAAACCATGACAATTGGGGCCAATAATGTGTTCGAAGTTGGATGTGGTATCCTTTACATGCAAATAACAATATATAAGCATCTTACTGCAAATAGATAATCTATGTCAGCCAATAAGTAAGAAAAAATGGTGCCAGTATATAGTTTGTCCACCAGAGAGCACTGGCAAGTTTATTTCAGCTGTAAAAAGTCCCTCTCAGTGCATATCTCATACTTTTGAAGACATTATATGTTTATATATATGTCAGGCTATAGTTTTCAGTGACTATGAACTGTTTTAAAATGCTAATTCATTTGATATCCTTTACGGTTCTGGTGCAGTCTCTCAAGCTTTGAAAATTGGAGACAACAATGTGATTGAGTCTAAAGGCAAGTACTGTAATCACTTAATTTGTTCCTATTTGGAGTGTGCAACATGGATAAAACCTTCTATTATCTATTATATGTCAGTATCGATATCATGATATAGTTAATCAAATAGAGAATTTGTTTATTGATGAAATAACCAGTCAAGAATGGTTGCTATTGGATAACACAGCTAATTTAATACCCTAATGAAGGTACACCATGACCTCATTGATTTGCAACATTGCGCACTATCATCTAAATTACCCAGAGAAATAAAGGGATGGATACCGATGTAAAGAGTATTGCAAATTTGATCCATTTGTATCATCTGACAGTGAATATCATCATGTTCCCCAACCCTGTTTTCCATATTAATACAGTGTAATAAAAATACACCTTTTTTGCTTCGTTCAATCCCAGCTGATCTTGGGAGAAATGTGATCCTGACCGGTGGATGCATCATTGGCGCGTGCTGCCAGGTCAACACGTGTGAGGTCGTGCTGGAGAACACTGTCGTGTACGGCTCAAACTGCATCAGGCGCGTGCAGAGCGAAAAGCCCCAGGTGAGTCTCCGCCGCTGCTCAGACGTTTTGTCGCCTTTTGTGCACGGACAGACGGAGTCGTTTTCACTTTCTTTGTTTCGCAGCCTCAGACTCTGCAGCTCGACTTCCTCATGAAGATTCTGCCCAACTATCACCACCTGAAGAAGACGGTCAAAGGAAACAGCACACCTGTGAGAAACTGAAGATGGAGCTTGATCCAGAAGAGGTTTTACGTCCTGCAACCCAAAGCCTCTGCACACATGGACACCAGACACTGACGCATTTCCCTCCACTTGCACTTGTCTTACACTTCAGTGTTGTTCCCTAATATCTAGTAGAATACCTCTGACACTGTTACCATCACACACTCTACATTTCATTTCTTCCTGCATATGAAGAATGCCTTCATTCTTCAACATGAAACCATTTATGGTTTTGCACTTTTACTTTCAGATCACTATTTATGATATACTTTGGAATTTCTTGTGCCATCTGTTTGTTAATCAGTTATACTCCTATATTTATAATTGTTCCAATGAAGATATGTAAACATTTCAATAAATAGTCTCTAATAATTAAGCTTGTATTCCTCCAAGTGTTAATTTCATATTTGCCATCATTTTTGACCACAAAGAGGGACTATTGAGCAGCTGTTTGTACACCCATCTGCCTTGCCTGCTCTGAAGGCTTTGTTTTTTCAGGTGATACGACATATCCACTTCAAATAGTACTTATTAATAATATAACTAAAAATATCTACATTATCATGTTTTTGTGCTGTAATAATCAAGTTTATGGGCTGAAAATAGTCATTACAAATGATGTGCAGCATAGACTGCGACTGGGAGCTGCTTTACCATTTAAAAAGTGCAATAACTGAGCAAAGGCGATGCCTGAAAAGATAACTCTGGGTGTGGTAGTCCCCATCTTGGATTCGGTGGGTTGCCAGTCCTGCGCCTTCCCAACAGGGGTTGCCAAATTGGTGCCTGGGGTACAGTGGGAATTTCCACACAATGGCTGGTTTATTGTAATTGACACGGGTGTGGTTGCAACTTACATTTCTACTGCAGCATGGGTCTGAATAATCCCTGGTGACCCCCTACCTCACCTCATGTCTGAGGCCCCTTTGGGTGGCACTCCCATCTGTGCCCCAGCCTCGTGGATTTGGGTGTGGATAGATCACATCTCTGCCTGAAACACCTGACATAAAAAGTTAAAATATCACATTTAACAGTTGCTTCCTTTAAACCCCTGCAGCTCAAGGCTGCTGCTCCTGCTCTTCAGAGTTTAAAGGGGTTTGTGTCGGTGCTCGGTGGGCAGAGCGCTGCACAGTAGAGCAGCTCCCTGTAGGAGGCCCACAGCTGGTGTCGCACACTGCCAATACTCATTTGAACATGTCACAGTGGAGTCCCACGAGGAGTCCACATCAACCAGGGGCTAATTATTTCAGCAGTGGAGAGCAGCCGGGGCCACGTCTAGGCTCCTTTCCGTTCTCACTTCGTCTGTTTTTTCCCCCCGTTACCATCACTTTTATTTTGGGGTGTTGCCAAAGCGTCAGTTTACTTTAATATGACAAGGAAGACAGATGCTGGGCACAGTTGCACGGATGTGCAGAGTGACAAGGACCTCATGGGGGGAGGGCAAGTCTGGCCTTTTAATCTGCAGTGGGTTTTTAGAGAGGCAAAACGGCTATGATGATAGCAACTTATGTCAGGAATTTGAGAGGAAGTTCAAATGTTGTTCTATATTTGGAAGCAGTTATTTATACCTCTTCCTTACTGTACTGTTGTAAAACTGAATTACGCAGCTTCCACTCATCACATCACAACGGTATGTGCTTTTCTTTTCATAGGATTATCTCAAGTCAATATTTGGCCTTTGCTACAATATGCAGTATTCTCTGAAGAATCAATAATATCTTATCATAAACAAAGAGCGAAGCATGAGATTTTACTTTCTAAACAGCATTGGATACTGAAGAGTTTGCTGTAAAAATGTGAGTTAAACACAAATAAACCCACTTTTTTTCCATCATTTAGAAAGTAAAACTATGACTAAAAAAAGAGAGCAATTCTTACTCTTCAGTGGTCTGTTTTTAAGCAGCACATACAGTTCAAGTCTTGGTGTAGTCCGCTGCAGTCAGTCACGGTCAAACAGGCCACCAGTTGGTTTGAGAGGATAAAGGCTTTCTGACAGCTGACCTTTGCATCCAGGTCCACTCCACCTTTGAAAAGTGAAATGTGACCTATAGGCCGCAGTGATTTCCATTGCAATCCCACAGAAATAATTAATTTAATCACAACAGGGACCCCGAAACACTGGATGTCATGCCTTTTCAGCCGGAGCCAGAGGCAATGCAAATGGCAATTGCAACGGGATGGATTGCCATGCCATTTTACACAAACTTTCAAGGCCCCCTTTAAGATTAATTGTAACAACTATGGTGATCCCTTAACTTTTCATGTAGCCCCAACTTAAGCTAAACATTTTTATTTACCTTAAAAATACTTTAGTTTATGAGCATATGCCTGCAAAACTAATGGCACGCTCTTCAACCTCAGCTGCACTTATTTTTGGCGCTAATTAGCAAATGCTAGCTTGGTAACACACTACGCTAAGACGGTGAACATGGTAGCATTGTGACATTGCGAGCATGTTAGCATGCGGATCTTAGCATTTACAGCAAGTACAGCCTCACAGAGCCAACAGTGAGGCTGTAAACGCTTAGTCTTGCAATTGTAACCCAGGTTAAAATCACCTGAACACACCACCAGACACACCCTTGAGTCACATGGTAGTTTCAGTGAACGCTTTCAACCTATCATAGCGCTCGAGCGCGTTTTACAAGCTGAGGTGAGTTTCCCCAATCAGGAGTGTGAGGGGGAAGCCACCGGAGCAGCTGCACTCGTGCCCGCTACCGTGGTCTTTAGAAGCCGACTGGTGCCGCGGTGTGTCAAATATCTGCGGGAATTGGGAATTGAGTACTCCTCAATTTGATTGCTGTATTTTGTTTATTGTTTCTGTGAACTACTGAGTCAACGGAACTAAATTTCCTCAAGTGCACTTAATCAAAACCAACGTTTCTGCAGATTGTAAATATTTTGGGTATTGTTATTGTTGTTTTTTTTTGTCCTTGTTTCCACATAATATATGGTACCAACACCAAATATAATTATCGGCCTCAGTCTCATTATTTGCCTTTTCAACACCTCCTTGAGTCAAAACCTTATCTTCTGTAATCCAACGTATATGCTACACAATCATATGCAGTTTAACAGACAGATGAAAACAATGCGTAAAATAAATAAAGTACACCACACATATATACATATGCATGCATGGAAACAGTATGCACAGATATGTTTGCAAGTGCACATGTATACATAGAGTTACATGCCAACTACAGCTCTATATATTTTTTTCTTTTACTGTAATATCAACATATCACAAAAAGGAATGACATGATAACTTTAAATGGTAACTGCACAAAAACTTGACAATGCAATTACATGATGTAAAAAAAAGAATTAAAAACAAGAAAAGTTACAAATCAGAATAATATTGACAATAGAAGACACTGGGCATGACAAAGACCTCTCGGACCAGGTTTTAGTTTAACCTTTTATTGGTTCCACTGAACAACAAAAGAGAAGATATACTTTTATGTACTTCCCTTTGACCTGCTTTTAGACGTTTTAGAACCACTCAACAGCATTCAAAGACATACTTAGCGTGGTCTCTGCTCAACCCTTCCTCTGCCCGCTGAACCATGAAAGCTTATAGTACAGTCTAATGACGCAGACTTGTGCCTATTGCTTGTGTTTCTGTGCCTTGACACAACTGCAGGTCTCTCCATATATGAGAAGACAGAAAGATGGTTTTATGAGTCGAGCTCTTGTTTTTGTCCAGAGCAGGTTTCCTTCTCGTGGCTTGTCAGATTTAACACATGGCTGCACCTGACGACCCCGGCCTTGCCCTTGAGGATAAACGGACGTTCTACCTCACTACTCAGTAATGCAACCTAGTTAATCACAAGAGCTCTTGCATTCTCGTTCTCTGAGCCACTCCAACAGAGTTAATACGATGAAGAGCAACAGCAACTTATGATAAAGATGATTTTCCTCAAAGCAACATTTTTTCCAGACACCTGCCTCATCAATTTCGCCTTTTTGGCCTTCATGAAATATTACACTAAGCTTTTTCACATTTTCCACTTTTCCAGCTAACAAAGACTCTAAAGTTTGTAAGGCGACACGTTCTTGAGGGATTATTTCCTGGCAGAGGCTTGCCTTTCTTCTTGTGGGTGTTTGGTGATTGACAGTAAACAGAGCGTAACAGAATGTGTGCAGCAATATAAAGACACTCAACTTGGGCACAGTGTCTTAGTGATAAAACTGGAAAACTTTACTAACTAAACTAAATTAAGGCTTCTGGTTTGCTTATTTTTTAAATTTTGTTTGTTTATTACAACCAAGATTTAGCTAAATATCTAAATTTCACAAGCAGTCCCTGGGCAGGCAAATCAATAAAGGAATTATGGCTTATTATGTTAAAGTTGAAACAGAGATACCGAGAACGAACGTTGCATCATTCAAAACTTAAAGCACTTTACACTTAAAATGTTACATCATACAAAAAAATTACTTACTTACTTACAATTAAGATTTAAAACTAGAGAGAGTTGAGCATTGTCTGATAGTGCTGAGTACTGTGTTACAAAAGTTTGCAGCTCTAATGGAGAAAACTGACTGGCCAAATTCAGCGTACCTGTGCTGTACAACACAGTTGCTTCTGGTAGATGCTCTCGGGAAAAATGATCAAAGGTGAATAAATTGTTATGATATTTTTTCAAGTCATTCATGGTCCCCAGAGGATGAATCATAATAACTTTGGTGATCCCCTGACCTTTCCCTTGCGCTAATAGCAGATCAAAGTTTTCACTTACGCAATAAAATATATCAACATCTACTTGATGGATTTGCACTAAATTTTAGGAATGTTCATGGTCCCCTGATGATGAATCCCGTGACTTTTTCTCTAGCTCCATAATGAGGCTGACATTTGTGGTTTTGAGTGAGCTGTAGGATGGATTGCCATTACATTTAAAACAGACATTCATCAGGATGAATTGTGCCAACTTTTATGGGCCATCATCAGGTCAAATCAAATTTAAACTACGTTTATGATCAAATACTTGTAAAACTAATGACATTCCCACCAGCCTCAGCTGTATTTTGTCTTTAGTGCTAATTAGCAAATGTTAGCAAGCTAACACTCTAAACTAAGATGGTGAACACACTAAACGTTATACCTGCTAAACATCAGCATGTTAGCGTTGCCATTATAAGAATGTTTGCATGCTGATGAGTTCAAAGCACTGCTGAGTAACTCAAGTCTTACAGAAGCGTTAGCATGGCTGTTGAGTCATAGCCTGTTAAAATGAAGAATTTTGCTGCAAATGTTAACTGAAAAATGGCAAACTAAGCAAACAAAAACAAAGCACCAAGCCTTACACAGCTAATTAAAGTGGTCAATCTGACCACAAACTTCTCATTAGTGATTTTAGAGGAAGATCAAAGGGCACAAAGCATAAGAGAGGAACGCTGCGTATCAGTAAGTCAAAGGAATGGAATGGCCTGGCTCTAAGCCCAATGAGAGCCACTTACCCACATCACTCAAAAGGGAGAAGGATGTTGCTCTGCCAATCCCAGAGCTGCTGTCAGGTCTACAGGCAAGCCTCCTTGTTTTTATAGATGACCTTTAGATAGACTGCAACATTGTTCTTCCTCTCTCTTTTTTCTTTTTGGTTGTTTTGGAGGAAGTTAGTCACCGTGGAGAGCAGTAATGATGAGTTTGCTTTGATACTGAGTTGCAGGAATGCAGAGAAAGAGACAACACATCATCTTTGACTCATCTGACTGCCAACTGAGCAGGTTGCAAGAACCGCAGGGGTCCTCCCTCAGGGATCCACTACTGGTCAATACATCGGCATTGTGTCATGACAGATTCTCGTTTTGGTGCTCATATCAAGCTGGCCTTTTAGCTATGAGTCAGTGATCCAAAAGATGATATCAGATAATCTGATTTGCGTCTCAATCCTCAATCCTGCCTTTGTTTTCAGTAGAGATTCTTGTAACATAGATAGAACAAAAGATCTTTGGTTCTTAAAGCAATAGTTAGACATTTTGGGAAATATGCTTATTCACTGTCTTGCTGGGAGTTGATAAGATTGATACCACTTTTACGTCGCAACATTAGGCTAAATGTGGGACTACAATTGACAGCCAAGTAGTTTAGCATGAATACTGGAAACTAGCCTGGCTCTGTCTATAAGTAAAAGAAAATAAAAAATCCAGCAATCCAACCAGCACCGTAGCTTCTTCATAGAGTCTTGCATTATGGGTTATAATGCCTTAATTTTAGGCTAGACTAGCAAGTTCTGTAAAGTCTTAATTACCCCCTTTACACTAGTGCAAACCTAGTGCTAGTTCTGGGCTGGTGCTAGTGCCAGTTCGGAGTTGGTTCAACTCGCAAACCTTCTGAGAACTGGTTTACATCTATGGGTCACCATAGATCCACGTCATTATGTCATTCATGCATCTCCGCTGTGTTACGCTAGCAGGCTAGCTGTTGGTCAGTTACCATTATTCAAGCAAGCATAGCTACTAATTTATCACATACGAACGTCAAACGTGACAATAATGTTAGGAACGTAACAGAGAGTAGCCATGGTAATGTTAGCTGTCCAACAGTTAACTAGCTAGCTGCTCAACAGCTAAGAAATACATAACTGGTTGGCAACAAGTTTTAAAATACAGTTGATCATGACAATCCTGACCCCTAGGCAAGCGGTTCTTGGTTCTAGACCAGGAAAGTGTTGGTGCCGCTATGGAACCAGTTGTCCTGGCTGAGAGATGGTTCTTTGGCTGTCGAAACGCAAAGAACTGGTTCGAGATTAGGCAACAGCTCCGAAAGGGCCCTCAACCTGCTCTGGTGGAGAGTTAGTAAGCCCTAATATTTTTTACTTAGCTGAGAGTGAACTACGAGAGTTTCTGATGGCTTGTTTAATGTGTTTTGGAAGAAATAAATCACCACCGAGCTAAAATTTGTTGAATTTATCCTCCGACATCTTACTGCTGAAACAGACCAGGGGCCGCATCATCTGTCAAGCAGGTAAGAATTACTGGTGTCACAGATAATGAAGACCTCAAAAGGACAGTCTGAAGAATGCTAACTAGATAAAATAATTCTGATTGCTTTTAAGAGCAACAGGAGAGTGTCAGTATGAAACAAAGTAGTTAAGTATTTTATGTTTCACTTTTACAACAGAATTGGGATGAGGACTGTCTTCAGTATGGACTGACTGGATCTTGGAGAAAATTTTTCAGAAGGACTAGTCTAAAAGTGTTTACTAGCTTCAAGTGTTTTCCAAAAAGAAGCTGGTCATCTTCAGTATAGTTGGGCCAAAACAGTTATATAATGTGTTAACTGGGTGCTTTAGAGGTGCTAATAGGCTGATTTATTTTACCTTTGGACAGAGCCAGGCTAGTTTATCTATATTTATAACTAAAATAACAAGGCTTCATTTGCATTTTTTTCTTAAACTAGCACTCTCTTGATAACACAAAAGATATCTTCATGTAAGGCTGGACCATGTCAATGTCATGTTACCCAGGACACCGTGACCAGACTGTCTCCTAGCTGCTCCTCACCCCCCCCCCCCATCCTCTGTGTGTGTGTTTTTGTGGAGGCACTATCCCCCTCCGAGCATCAGACCACACAGCTCAGCCCTGAAACCTGTCAAACACAGCTGGGACATCCCCCCCCCCCCCCCCCGACTCCTTCCTACCTCTCCTCCCCCTCCCCTGGTCCCCAGACTCCAGCAGGAAGCTTTGATACAGGGTGTTGAGCAGCAAGGGGAACATTTCCATTTTTATCTGCTTCGAAGACTCCAAGACACTCCTCCCTCTCTCCTCATCCCCAACTGCTTCTCATCAGCATGAAAGAATCAGCCATTTCCCTCCTTCATTGCGTATGCTTCAGATCCAGTGTAATTGATATAGACATGATCTGGGAGGGGAAAGAGCAGAAATCTCTAAGACCGATCCACGATGACTGTTTTTCCTTCTTCCTTCTTGCTTTTGAGGTGCAAGTTCAGCAAAACGACTCTCTCTGTGTTCAGCACTGGCTGTCATAAAATGCGAGCTTCTGTCCTGTGCAATAAATGTCATACAACATATAGTCAAAGTCTCCACTACTGAGCTACTGTCAGCTCTTGAACTTCTCTTCGTGAAATACAAAGTGAGGCAGTTGCTCAAAATAAATGTTTTGAAATGGGGAAGCGTTCAAGGCTGCCTTGTCACCTGATTGCTGCTTTTAAGGCTGTCTTGCACCCTGCACTGTAGACAATAATAGGTTTGCCAGTAAACTTTTTAGTGTTTGCTCATCTCCTCTGTTGTTGAGACATCACTTCCATAGCTCCAGGGTCGGGCTGTTTGCCCACTCAAATGTCATAAATCAAATAGTCTTGGGCTGAGCTCACAGCAGATTAGTGTTATCATATTCAAATCTTGAGCAATTTACAGGTGTTGTCTCCCGTACCTCTTTATCTACATGCGCAACCTGCCATGGCCATTGCAAATCCACACAGAAATGGGCTGTATCTGTGATGTCCGAGGAGAAATATTTGCCTGAAACCACAAAAGGTCTTAAAATGATAAACCAAGAACCATGTGAAATTTATTAAACAGTCAGGTTGATAATTGTCTGTGTCTACTGCTCTGCGCCTCTTTACAGATGATGGATTATGCTGAGTGCTACATTTCAAAGGGCTGAGACAGGGAGAGAAAGAGAAAATACTCCTGAGTGTGCAGGGTAACAAAGACATCTTGTGATGCCAGATTTATGACGGAAATTGATGGTATGTAACACAGCTTGGTTAAAGGTTAAACAGTCAACAGGTTAAGCTAAGAGTGACACTTCCTATACATAGGTAAGTCAAACTAAGTGGCAGATTAATTTCCAAAACAAAGCCATGTTTGAATTTCTTACTAGTAAAGTACCAGGTAAAATACAAATAATTAAATAATGCAATCTTCTATGATTTGACTAATTTACAAGGCACAATTTAAATATATTTTAGACTAATCATTTATGAAAGGCAGTGTTTTAATCTCACAATAGAGTTTATATCGTATATTTCAAGCAAAGATACTAGCTGCTTTCCATCTGCAGACCCAGGTCAGGTAGACACAAATGTTACAAAATACAACAAATAAATACTAATAATTTGAGATGCTACAGCCTGCATTAGGCCCTTCACAGCAAAAGTGTGCAAAAAAAACCCAGCAACACAGGGTCAAAAATAATAAACCATAGTAATGCAAAATAAATGTAAGAACACATTAACTAACAGCTGGTCATGTCCTCTGTATTTTTATGTTTTTTAGGGGGATTTTAGCAACTTGGGGGCAGTTTAAGTTTAACAATTAAAAATATAATACACATGGGGTGTATTTAATTATTTGATTCCAATATGGTTAGACTAAGTGTTGTTTGTCTAATGCATAAGAAAAGCGTTCATGCACTTTTTGTCTTGGGTGGAATAAAATCCTTGCTACAGCCATGAGCTGACTTTACATTATAAAAAGCCTTGCTATAGGTTAAACATTAAGAAGCCGAATGAAGATAAAACATACAGCCATACAAGCCATGACAGACACAAGGCCACAGTATAACAATGTTGCAGGAATGTGGCAGTGACTAAAATAAGATTCAGCTGGGTCCAAAAGGCGATCGGTGTTTGCCACCGTTTTTCCGCCGTCCCTCACACAGCACTTAATAAAACTTGTTAAAGCCCAGCAGACGTGCATCCCACCCTTTGCCCCACCCTAAACCCCTCCCTCAACCTCCCCTCCCTCCCTAGCGCGGAGATGAGGAGAGAAGTTTGCCTGCGGCGCAGTCCACTGAACGTTTACTGTATTTCATTTGGAGAACAGCAAAAAGAGCCTCCGGAGAAGCTTTCCAGGGAATGCTGAGGAATATCTGACTGACACTGAGAAAACCACTCACAGCTTACTTTCCCCTCTTTAAAAAAAATCTTTACTTATCATTGATGTCGCCAAAGTAGTTGGGAACGCTCGGGTCAGTAGGAAAGCGGCCGCACGCGGACTGTTAGCCTGTTGGTGGGTGGGTGCCTGCCTTTTAAAATTTGGGGTCCTGGAGGAGAAGAGCAGAGCGAAACAGAAACGAAAGGCGGCCAAGGGAGAAGACAGTCCAAGTGAACGTGAGAAAAGAGTCCGACTCAGAATGAATAACAGCAAAATCGAGAAAGACAACGAGCAGAGTGAATTCACCAACCACGAAGAGGAGGTATGTGTCCGCACGCGAGCGCCTACTTATTACCTGGTGTCACTGCTGCTGGAGCAGTTTTAATTTGAATAGGTCCGTCCGTGACCCACAGCGACATCTTAATAAAGCGGTTCGTGCTAGAGCCATAGTGCTAATAGCATGTTTCTTTTAAACCACCATTGCTTATTGTCACCTTTTAGTATCACTGTAAGATTCTTATGGTGTTCCTCTGGCTGTTTAACGTGTGGAGGACTGACTCATGTAGCATTTCTTGCGCTATAACCTTGTTTTTCACCTTGTAAAAGTTAACAAGGTTTGCTGTCATATTATTATACCTACTGCATAGTGCACTCAGAACAATTATTATTGGGTTTTCCTAACGGCAGTGTACAATTCTTTTAACTGAATAGTGCACCTGTCATCTATTTTATTTATTATTTTTCTTACATAAAGCCTAGCCGATATTATCTCTATTCCTTTTCATTTTTGTAACCTACCTCATACTGTAGCCATGCCCTTTTTTAACCCCAAACTGAATGCTTAGGGGAAAAAAATAGGAAAAAGTGAGGAACAAGGCGGGACCAATGGGCTGGACATGATAATTGATGAATCAGTAATAAGTAGTTCCTGAAGTACTCTGAAACCAGGTCTGTACTGTAGGTAATGATAAGTTAACAAACCAAAGTGTCCTTAGTTCTGGCTTACTGTACCATTAAAGCCTGACTTCACACAACGCTCAAAAGCAGTAGGAAAGGGAATTCTGAGCCAGTGGGTGAATTAGTTTTCAAACAACTGCTGCTGCAACATGTAGGCAAGAACTCTCTGAACCCAAACCCCACTGCTTTACAGTCAAGCCAGAGTAGCCTCTCTACTAACATGATTTACATCTTAACACACCAGATTGATATTGTTTGTCTCTCCCCAAAAAAGTGAGGTAATCCATTTAGTTTCTGGTGGAAATGTATTTTCTTTCTAACGTGCTGGATTATAGCCCAGTTTCTTCCTCTCCTTCTCTGTAAACATTGCACAATCTGGATTCATAACATGTATTTCTGGGTAAATAAGTTTGTAGTTTGTGCTCATTGCATGGGGTGATTTTCTTTGGCACTGGAGCTCCTCTATTCAAACGACTTGTTATTTCAGAGCTCCACACATCCGCAGCAAAGAGAGGTAAGAAAGATATATCAGATTATATCAGATATTTCTCTTGGAGCAATTTGATTAAGGCTCAGTGTACTGTTCGTCACTTTGTAACTGAATAGCCAAACATGCCCAGCCTGATGCAATACCATATTTGGTCCACAGTTTGAGGTTACTGTGGATGCAGGGGAGTTGCTGTGGCACCGCACATATGAGGTAAAGGGTAAAGAACAGACTTCTTGGAAACAACACAGTGCTGCAGTAGCCTGTATATGACTACGGCTTCAACTAATGATTTTGGTTGTTAACAAATAATCTTTTTCAGTGAAGTGATTACAGTTTTCATCTGTAAATGCTTGACACATTTGCCAGTCTCAAGCTCCCAGAACCAAAGGTTACATCTTCAAGTGTGTTGTTTTGCCTGACCAACAGTATAAAATGCAGAAATATTCAATTAAAAACAGAGAGAAGCAACACATCCTCACAATTTACAAGCTGGGACCAGAGATTTGTTTTGTTTTGTTTTGTTGCAATGGTGAAATATCACAGAACAGTTTCAGCGCTACACCGCTCAAAGAGTACGAAACATTTCAAGAAAATTATTTGATTACTTTCCAATTATCAGCTCATACATGAGTCATTATAGCATCTGACATCTTTGTTTTAGAGCTGAAACCACTGGTCGATTAATGGATTAGTCAGTCGACAGAAAACTCCATCTCAACTCTCAATTGTTTTGATAATCTATCATTTAATTCAGTTTTCAAGCAGAAATGTCATTTTGTTATGCTAAAATGAACATGGTTGGCTTGTGGACGGGTTGTTGGACTAAATAAACTGAACCTGAAGGCGCCATCTTGGGCTCTTGGAAACTGAAATGAGCATTTTTATCATTTCTGCCATTTGATAGACCAAACAATTTATCAGCTAATCTTGAACTGATAATAATCAGTCGAGAATGCTTAAGAATAATCATTTGATAAATAAATCTCGAAACTAGCACCCCATTCAAATAAGTTTGACACTGTGATGTCCACAAGCAGGGGGACAGGGCAAGAGTCGTCCCCCTGCATTGTGTAAAAAGCAGACGGTGAGACAGAGAGAGTAACGGCCAAAGGAATCTAATGGTTGTGGAAATGTTTGGAAGCCATCCAGACTTAAATTCACTCGGTTGAATTAGCGTAAGGTTGGACAGCACCACTTTATCTTTTGTGTAATGATGTGTGTTGTATGCAGGGGAGCAGGTAGTTTTGGGGAGACTTTAACACACACACTCGCACTCCCATGTATACGAACGAGCACACGTGGAAAGGTACGAACACACGCACAAACACACACACACACACTTGTACAGGCAGGTGTGCATATTCACACAAACACACACCCGAGACTAAGAATAATGTGACTAATTCCTGAGTATGACTTGCACTTTTCCCGCATGATTTATGAACATCCTCTAGTAGAGATACAAAAGTTAAAAAAAAGTACAATACAAACTGCTTTATTGATGATCAAGTGACTCAATGCTTAACTCTTTTCCCCATCCCAATCTCCTGTGCAGAAACATTCACAGAGTTAACAAAGGCGCTAAATGCAAAATAAAAAACCAGCTTTGTGCTTAATAACACTAAAGTAACCATAAACTATACCCTAGAGACAAAGTTTAACAACCTCGCTGGTGTGACTCTCACATGCCGAACAACACTTTCACAGTGTAGTATGCGACTCAATGGATCACTGATTCGCACCAGTAAAGCAGCGTAGCGAGCTTGGCTTCTCATGCCTGCTTCATTGCTCAACCTCACACGCCATCATCACTGTACGCCAAAGCCTGACGATGCTTAATGTTTATCTTGTGCGGACCGGTGCTCGCCAAACATGGTGCTGTTGCAGGCGAGGTATGCAGGCCCCCCCCCTCTCCCAACTCCACTCCCACCCCAAGAAGCATCTAATCTTGAGAGGTGGTTTGATAAGCTTTATTATCAGGTGTCCTGGATGCTGTGACACTCAACGGCCACTGATGCCATCGAGGTGGCACGCCGTCTCTTGGGTGGCGAGTGTCAAAGATACTTGTGGACCAGCTGAGGTTTCCACGCCTTGTAAGGACAAGAGACCTGGAGAGGGGTCTTCAAGGTAGATTTGGGTTTCTAGAAATTTCCAGACACGTTTGTGTCATCGCAACATGCCCAGTTCACCAAAAGTTAAGATTAATTTGCCGCACATCAAGATTTGATTTACTTATTTTAGTGCCAAAATGATTAGTTGATTAATCGATTAGCCGATATTTAGATAATTAAATAATTGATTCTGTTTTATATGATATGAGTAAATTGAAAATCTTTTGCCTTATGGATTAGTGGTTGGAAAAAAACAAACTAGGCAATTATGATGGGCACTTTTCCCTTTTGTAGAACAAGCAATTAATCCAGCACATAATCATCAGATGAATCGCTAATGACAATATTCATTAGTTGCTGCCCACATTTTAATTATAAATAAATCATCTAAGTCATCTATCAAGCAAAGAGTGCCAACGTTTTGCCCCTTCCTGGTTCTCAAATGTAAGGATTTGCTGCTTTTCTCTGTAAACTGTATCTTTGTGTTTTGGACTGAGGGTCGGACAAAACAAGCAATAACAAGATGTGACCTTAGGCTCTGGGAAATTTGAGATGGCCAATTTTTCACAATTTTCTTACATTTACAGACCAAAAATAATCATTCATTTGTTTCAGGTTAGTTTTAGGTCTATTTTGTGTTAATGGATAGTGCACAGTGAAGAGAGGTGAGGACATGCAGTACAGGTTGTGAGTACATGGAGCCGTCATAGCTCACTAAGTCACCTGACCAAGCTTGACCTTTCACCTCCTTGCTGTCAGTTTGCCTCAAGCTAACTCGTGTTTATTAGGTCGAGACCTGACCAGCCTCCGCAACGTTGGAGGTCCGCCGTCAAACCGCACCTGATCTTTTACAAACGAGTGAACACAGTATTCCCCTTTTACCGTTTCCTCTGCAAGATGAGACGTTTGTTTTACATGAAATCATATTCATATTAAAACTGTCTTTCCCACATGTAACAGTCAAACGCAGTAGGAATTTGAACCTCGTAAAACATCTGTTGATTCTACTTCCCAGCTCACCATAAACATGTAAGTGGTTCTTTACAAGTGGCCAAAGAGGAACAGAATATCACTCAAGCAGAGTTCAGCAAATGCGGCATATCTCCCTGGGGTGTAATTGGATTGTGCTTGGCCTGCTTTGGGTATCCACCAGGTCCTCTTCAAATAGCAGGTCATGTGGCCAGTGTGACCTTTTCCATGAAGAGATGTAGGTGGGGAGCTGTGCTGCTGGAGAAGCACGGTGAAGCGGAGGGAGGCCGCGGTGGTGTGTGGTCCGTACTTGTGCATGTATCTATGAAAAGGGCACGCAGATATATTAACGGTCTGTGACATGAAACGTTAGCAGAGGGAAGCTTAGAGGGTAAAGTGGCCATGATATGGCAAAAGGGAAAGCATACAAAGCATTTCACGGATTGTCGAAGAGATTTACCGTAGATTAAGACTATTAAATCCTCTCAAAATCACATGCATAAAAAAACACATAGCATGAATATACACAATAAAAAGCCTCTATACAGGCTCACACAAACTTTAAAACCCTGCTTCATCTGCCCGTCTGATAGGTAGGAGTTTATTTATAAAAGCACAGGGGGAATTGTCATCTTATCTTAGCCATTTGTCAGCTGTGCGACAAGAGGTATTTGAAAAGACAACAAGGCTTAGCGTCAGGAACGGCTGGCAAAGAATCCCGCCAGACTGATGTGAGAAGAAGAGAGAAAAAGTCAGCGATAAAGAATTGAACTAGATATTTAAATATGTCTACAGCTATATATAAACTATTAAAACTGACCACCAGTGTGGAGTCTCTTATATGGCGCCGCTTTCCTTAAATGGCCTTAGTTGTCAACACTAGTTTGTAATTAATGATTCACCACACAAGTGAGGGAAGTGTTAGCTTGTGCCTAGACAGCGTCAGCCATCTTGTCTTGCTTTGTCATACTGTATTTATGGGCTTGCTTTGTCACCTCCACTTAATGTTGCTAACTCACAAGCTATAATTATCCACCTTACAGTGTGCAGTATCACTTCTCTGAACCCTCCTTCACACTCCTTTGTATGTTCTGCCCACGCTTTAAGTCAGTCATTTTCTAATTCATCTAATTTCTTTCCTCCAAACCCGTCCATCCATCTCCCCCTCTTCTCTCCTGCCCTCTCTCTCTCTACACTTTTATCTCCCTTCCCCTGCGTTTCCTTCTCTCCTTCGTTTCGTCTGTCCCACCCTTTTTCTTTCCTCTCTTTATCTTGTTTTGTCGCTGTTTCCTCCCTCTTTCCCTCCCTCCCTCCACCCCTGGTACTGTTTATAATTTCCCACTCTTCTTCTCTTTCCACCCACTCCCTTCTTTTTCATTCTTCTCCCTTTTACCAGTTTAGTCCCAGTAGTAGAACTTTTTATCCCTTATGGGCCCCATACGTTGGAAGCATGACCCTGAGATCTCTGAGCAGCGACCGTTTATGGGAAGAGCCCTAATGACAGGAGCGAGCCAGGTAGAAGAATCCGTTCCGCTCTCGGTAGACGGCGTTATTCCTCACTTTTTAACTAAAACAGAATGAATTATATTTAATGCTGAAAGTCAGTCAAATGATTGATAAGTTGAATGATTTGTAATTACAACAAGCCAAAAATCAAATTGTACAATTGACGACAATTTGGATTTGGAACTTTGGTTGGACAATAGACAATAAAGACATCTTGGGCTTTAAGAACTTGGGATGGGCTTTTTTTTTCTTTTTCTTTTTTACAGTTTTCTGACAGAAAAAAAAAAACTGATACCAAAAGAATAATTATTTACAGCCATATATTTTGGATCTTCAAGTGCTGTCACTGATAAACACAGCTGTACTCAAAATTAGGGAACGTATTAGCAATAGACTTCATGGAGACGCAGAGGATGACTGAGTATCCACTGTTGTTTTTGTCTTGCCTTGCACCAGACACTTTAACCCTCTGCCCACCCAACCTCAAAACCAAACAGTTTAAGGTGTCCACTTGGGCAGGCGGCAACAAAGGGAGTGCAGGAAAGGCAGAGGCGGACTTGGCCGATTAGTTCACGTTAATGAGGGTTTTGGAATGTTAAGTCCATTCATCGAGACTCATCAGAGAAGAGAAAGGAAGAAGAGAGCAAACGAGTATGAAAGATTGTGATGAACTCTAAGCCGACAGCCAAGGAGTCAAACTGATGTGTAGCTGACAATCTGCGAATAAGTCGCTCTTCTCCTCCACACGTCACCCAAATGACACCATAAGGCCTTTTCGTTGCAGTCAAAAATGGTTGATAAGAAGGAAAAAGCGCAAATGTGCTATTGAGAGTATTCTTTTCCAGGTTAGATTTAAAAGGCGGGAAACTGTTATGGAGAGAGGAAGAAAAGAGCAAGAGAAGGAAAAAGGCAGTGAAGCGGGCACTTCCTTGCTTTTCCTAGGTCATTTGTTTTGAATGTCTTTTAAAGGTTAACCTGTTGGAACATTTGCAGGCCCTTACTGAGGTGTAAGTGTTGGTTGAAAGCACTTGTGGGAGAAAGAGAGAGCGAAAAACAAAGAAACTGTCTTCTCTGAGCTCAGTCGTTACACTTGGAGTGTGCTCAACCTCCCAGTTAACCCCCCCCCCCAACCTACTCAATAACCGGGGCCTAACCTGTGACCTCTGACCCTGAATGTGAAACTTGACCTGCCGAACCCTGGCGATTAACAGACAAACAGAGTCATCCATTTATGGTTGTTTGACACTTCTCGGGCCTGCAGTCTCATACTCTCCACGTTCTCCGACATGGAAGATGAAGGGGGGAAAAAAACAGCTCGCGAGGATGATAGAGAGCGCATGCCAACACAGAGCAGCGACAACACAGATAGCAAAGGAGTGTGGGAGTCTGTCAGTTAGACTGTTTTTAATAACGCAGCGCTCAACTGATGCAAGAAAACTTAACTTGCCCTGAGCTCACACGGGCTTATGGGTAGGCTTTGATTCTAGCTCGGTCATAGTGAACCAAGACTTATGTGTGGATTTGTAAGCAACTAGTGTGGGTGTGCAATGAAAGACTTCTTCTGAGCGTTTTTCATTTCATATGCAGGTAATCGCAACATTGTTTCATGCTCACCCGCGCTACAATAGGCCACTGTACCCTCTCTGTCAAGGCTTCAAGGTTAGAGCTGTGTCCTGCCACATCTGGCTCGAAGGACCTCTATCTATTAACTTGGCACACACACACACACACACACACACACACACAGGGAAGGAGAGAGAAACACATAGTAATCATCTCACATTGCACCAAGGTCGTGTCCCTCATTTCAGCCAGAAATGAACGGTCAAAAAAGCACTCAATTAAAGTCAGAGCAAATATCTGAGAAAGTCACACAGAGTATAATGAGTCATTTCAGGCAATAGGTGTAACAAGTCTACAACGCAAGCTGAATAGAAATTACACATGAATAAGTTGCTTGGCCTTTTAATTATAAAAATCAAAAAGCTTTTGTAATGGCTGGGAAATTGCATCCTATGCTGGAGAAATGTTAAGATACTTTAAATGCTCCAGGCTATCAAGCAGTTGTGGTGTCAATTTTGGCTTTGTTAATTAAAGTGTCATCATATTAGATAGCGGAAATGCTGTTTGGTCTTTTGGTTTCAGGGCCTAAGTAAATTTTTTCCTTTCCATGACATTTCATTAGTAAAGCTAGAACAAAACACCATTCTGTAGCTGATATTGTTAGCACCAGATGTATTAACTCAATACTACATGTATCATCCTTTTTGCTATTTTGCTCATTAATCTGGCTCATTTAAAGGATCGTTTTGTTCTGGCCATTGTTTGCATCAGTAGTATCGTGCTCACAAAGATTTCAGAGATTGCAGAACACATCAACATCACTGAACAAGTCAGGCCGGGCAAGAAACACAAGCAGTCAGACGATCAGACAGGGTTGAAACATTATACTCACATTGTACATATGGGATCGGACGGGTGTGGAACCAACTTACAGGTTAGCCAAACTTATTTGGAGGTGAAACCAAGGGGGACAATAAAATCATCATCAAATTGTCCATTGTAAAAAGCCAAACAAGACTTCCATTCTCCGGTTCCAGCCTCTCCAGTGTGAATACTTGCTGCTTTTCTCAGTCATATACGGCAGTAAACTGAAAATTTTAGGGTTTTGGATTTGGTAAAACCAGGAATAATAACAATGACGGCATTTTTTACTGTTTTCTGACATTTAATTAACAAAGATTAAATTCATTGAGAAGAATAATGAAGATTCATTGATGTTAGTTGCAGCCCTAATTCCCAGATCTCAGAAATTACTTTTAGACACAAAAAACAATCTTAACCAGAGTTATCCTTTAACATTAAGTTGTTGAATGTTGTTGTGAGCGCAGACCTCTCAGCCCTCCTTCTCCAGCCTTAGGGTGGCACCGGCAAACCTACAAGGTGCCGTGATAGAGTATCAATAAGGTGATGACCTCATCCAGGGCTTGTGGAGTCAAGGATCTCTGATTAGAGGTACATTGATCCCCTGGGACTTGCTGCAGAAGTGGCCTTAATAGGATCTGATGTTTTTGGCCCGGGGCTCCACACTCTGCTGTGCTCCACTGAGGCGTTGCCAGGGAACTGCGCTGGTAGCCGGCTGTGAAGTACTCAGCTGGCTTGTGGTAGGTAGGGACTGCTGTTTTTTATCGAAGACTGCCCGCTTGTTGGTGTGTGAGCACGCCATAAACGGTCAAGGATTCAAAGGCCGGTACCAGGCCACTTAGCACTATGGAAATGTATGTATGGGACTCACGAGGAATCAATTAAACATTGCATCTGAAATCCAATTAAACAGTGGAAGACGGAATATGTTTGCTTTTTACGAATCTGCTCTACCAATGGCTTGACGTTCAGTTTACCACATCATGAAACTTTGATGTCTCACTTTACCTGTTGGCAGCGCGTTTACTGCTCTCCGCCTTTTCGAGCTTGTCTCAAAGCAACATAAATAAAGAGTGATACTGTAATCAACAGCAGACGTCTGCGGGAGAGGGAGGGAGGGAGGGAGAGAGAGAGAGAGAGAGAGAGAGGGAGCTTTTGACATATTTGCCTGTGAATGATCCCATATCCAGCGTGTGCAGTCTGCTCCACACCAGACGCACGGCGAACCGATCATATATCACAACAGCTGACGTCAGGAAGTCTCAGGAATGAGGTTCGACACAGCCAAGAATGTCCCATTGTTCCGAGGGTGTAGAGGACTCATTGTTGTGCGTGTTTGTCTTAACTCGTGCAGCATATCCAGCTCTCAAGTGTCTTATTAGCCTCATGATTCCAGATAAGAGCTAAATCAAAGATTGGATCTCAGATAAGAGTTAGATGACAAATATTTTCTTAGGATGTGCACCAGCCTCCTGTTTTAAGGTACAGATTGAGGAGTGCTTTGGAGTGCAAAAATACCCATATTTACATGATGATAATACCTACCTATATATTATTACTGTAATCCTACTGGTCAGAGCCAGTATATTTGCTATATAGTGAGTCCGATGTCCAGTTTTGTCTTTAGTCCACGTAAAGTGGATATATAAGTGGAATATAAATCCATCATAGCAGCAGCGAGTAACTCTGGTGTTGTTGTGGCATATATTTGTAGTCGTGTGCAGATTTAACAAGATGTTTTACTGAAACAGAAAACGAGAATGAAAACAAAGCCAGTCGCTGACAGATGCTTCAGATGTACAGCATTGGTGCCAGTGTTTGTGACTTGGGTGTCTACTCCAAAAAAAGCGTTTTGGATTTTTAGTTTCACCACTACTGCAGTTTTTACCGCCACACTATTAGTTTTATCAGCTTCAACACCTGTCAGTGGCTGCCCTTGCTCGTGTCTGATTGATACCATCGTGTTCTCTTTATTCCCATGTAACTCCACATAAGGAGGCCCTCTATCAGAGTGTTTTTTAAACAGAACTGCCAGAGACAGAGCCCAGTGACGGCCCTGCAGGGTTCAGCTTGACTCAGATAAGATAAGATACGATAAGGTGGTGAAGGTGAGATTTTTTTGGATGGATGGCTGGTTTGGCACTCTCCAGCTATTGCTCCCCCCAGTTGCTAAGCTCCTTTGTTTGTGTGTTGCTCTGCCTTTGGCATCAGTGGTGCGTATCAGGTTACATGTGGGAATGAGGTGTAGTGTTAGTTCAGCAGTTCCTTTGTCCCCTGAGTTGTGAATCTACTATCTAATGAATCTGGGAGCTTTGAATCTACTCTGTGTAATTGCATACCTACGGGTTTATTCTAAATTCAGCCTTAAATAGAATCAGAATATTGAATAAATAATTAAATTACACATCCAAATCCACTATCACAGTATTGATGTGGGCGTGTACGGTAGAGTTGTTGGAAGTCGGGATGATGCACACAGTGTATTGTTAGATTTTGATACTTCTTGTGCATTAAAGCAGTAATTTTCTTGAACCAAGCCAACTCAAATTAGGCGATAATTCCAAGTATGAGGTGTGTGTGTGTGTGTGTGTGTGTGTGTGTGTGTTAGTGCCTGTTTAGATAATTAAATTGTCTAAAAAAAATTTTTATCATTTCATGTCTGCCCCAGTTATCTCAGTACCACTTTATTTAAAAAATGAAGTTTTTTTTTAAAGCTTAGGAGAGGTTAAATGGAAAAAAACAAGGCTGCTGTGTGTTAGTAGAAGACACATGTTGTGGTTTATAAGAAATACCTGTGTTAACAACCCTTTATTAAGGACAGACGCATCTAGAATTACATGTAACAAATAGAATTTTACTGTTTCATTAGCTCCAAAATGTAACCAGATCTGCATTCATGAGCTGTGACAGGACGTCTCACCACCAGTGTCTTGTAGCGCTGCTACGTTTGTGTAGACTAAATGTTGCAGTTGGTGTTAATGTGTCTGCATATGTTGAAAGAACTACTGCTGTTCACACAAGCCTTTTCAGACATGGCAGCCAGGTTGCTGAAAGTGTTTAAGGAGGGATAATATGCAAAAATGAAGGATGTTAACAGCTTTGGCCAATTTACTTAGTCACACAGTATCTGTGTGCCCTACAAGTACTCACAGTCTTGTAACCCCAAGCCCCATGCCAGGTTGTCATTTAGAATATATAGAAAATTCCTGTTCTTATTCCAATTCTTGATGGAATTGGAACAGGAATTTTGGGAATAACCCTTATTAGTTTTGTTGCTGAAAGTTAGATGAGAAGATCAATACCACACTCATATCTGTGTGTTAGCTTAGGTTAGCATAAAATAAAATATGAATGAATAAATTAAATTAAGCTTTAACACTGCAACATGTCTATAATACACTTCTGTTTTGTACAGATTAAAAAAACAACATATACCGTGAGCTTTACAGGTGCTGGTAGCTAGATTTTGTTCACAGAATCAGGCTAGCTGTTTCCATTTTTCCAGTCTTTTGCTAAGCTAAGCTAACTGGCTGCTGGCTCCAGCTTCATATTGTATCAACAAATTTTTGTCCTTATATAATAATATAATATTTAGACCCTTTTGGTGCAGCACAGTCTGTATTTTACTATACCTGTTTTGTTTTTTAAATCATCAGTTTCTATTTCTTGTTGTTTATAAAAACATTTTCTGTATTAGCACCTCTGCTATTCTAATTAGACAGTTATGTTTGTCATTTGAGTGGCAGGCAGCCCTTAATATATATACCGCTCAAATGCAACTGCACAGTAAATATGTTGGGCATCTCCATAGTTTTTAAAGCAATATTTCAAGTTTGTCTCTTTTCTCGGCTGCCTTGTATCTCTTACTCCCCAATGTCATCAATCTTCTTTAATCACGTTTTTTCATCTCTCAGGGTTTTCATTGAGGTTGTAGGCAACATATGCAGTTTAAAATGTTGGCTTTAGTAGAAGTAACAGTAGATCATTTAATAGCAGAAAAGATTTGCTCACTAAAAATGTAGGCGCGTAAAATGTCTTTTTGACAAACCTAAACTTTACCTGCAGCACACCAAGGGCGATCACACTGCATTCATTTTCTTCTCTATAAACACACGTAATGATAGCAACAACTACTTTGCCTGAAAGCCCATTTGGAGTGGCTCATGTTACTCCGCCTGTGGTTTTCCACCTTCTCTGATTCAGTATGGACGACGACAATTAGATTTTCCTTTGTCTCTCTTTGCTAACACATACATTGTAATTCCCCAGCAATGCCAGCTCAAGTTTCAAGTTGAAAAGTTCAAATGTAAAACAGAGGCTACAGCTGCGAGTGAGGATTGCCGTAAAACACAGCAAGCTGTAGATTACACAGAAGAACACAATACACTTATTGTAGAAAGGTGTGTGAGTGTGTGAGTGTGTGTTTGCTGAACTGAAAGACATCCCTATCAGTGAGAAATGTTTAACTCACGTTCAGTCTCCTTTTTCTCATAACCTCATCTGTTACTGTCAGGTTTGTAAAGGTAGCTATTTATAACTCACGGCGGTTAATGAAAAATACATGATCTCTTTCTTGTCTTCCTCAGGTCCGAACACTATTTGTCAGTGGGCTACCACTGGATATTAAGCCGCGGGAGCTCTATCTCCTGTTCAGACCATTTAAGGTATGTTTGTATGTTTTAAATGGATGGGCTGCTATTCTTAGCAGCTTTTCTTTCCAGCAGTCAATGGGACCTCCATTAATGGTGATGAAATAAACGGCAATGGAAACTCTCCCGCGAGGTTCAAGTGTCTGTGTTCCTAAAGCCAAGGTTCAATCACATCTTGATCCACAGGAAGTGTGTGTGTGTGTGTGTGTGTGTGTGTGTGTGTGTGTGTGTGTGTGTGTGTGTGATGTGTGTGTCATGGAAAATGGCTCGCTGCCTGCAATGCAAAAACAAGTCTATTAGCTTCACCTAGGGTTTAGTTCAGGTGAATGCATGTAGATCTTGCAAGCCTTTTGAATGGTCGCCCTTGAATAATGCACTATAATGGTGCAGCAGCAGCACAGTCAAAGTGAATAATGGGACAATTGCTATGCATCTAATCTCTCCCCTTTAGATAATGTTCATGGTATGTACTCTGAGTAAATGGTTTATGTCCTGAACATTGAAAGCAGTAAATCTCCATTAATCAGGTAGGCCACAATAGCCAGTCCATATGGTCTTCATAAGAGCTCTTTGACTCGTGAAATAGCCATGCTTAGGCAGTAATGCAAAAATATAGAACATTTTACTGAATGCAAGTACTTTTATGCAATATTTTGGCACACAAATGTTTTGCTACATTTTGCTCATTAGAATCACTGAAATATCTTTACATAAAATTAAAGCTTTTGTCTTTGTTAACGGACACCTTTTGCTCCTTCTTTGTTTCAGGGCTATGAAGGTTCCTTGATAAAGCTCACTTCCAAACAGGTATGTTACAAGACACACTCTGTGCTGTGTTTCTGTACAAAGAAACTAATGAATGAAGGCATCAGTCAGTCCTGACCATGCGGTTACTGTTTGCATTACATTTCTCGCTCATCAACACCTTTAATTTCTTTCTCTCGTCTTTGTCCTGTTTTTTCCCCTCTTGCTGTTATCGGCTTGTTGAGTATGAAGGATTAGCACTCTTTGTCAGGTACCTGGAATCTGGGGGGGGGGGATTATTAAGGGGAGGGGAGGGAAAAAGTGTTGCACTAACTTGCCTTTGGCAGTTGGATAGTATGCTTGTAGTCACAGACAGTCAACTCCGGTGGGATGTGCGAGGATGGGAAGGGAGACAGGAAAAGAATTTTGAGGTGTCAAAGCGAGCGTTTTGACAAGAGCAGTACTGACGGTTGAGTTTTGCCTCCAGGGGCGCAGGACTGAAAATTAGCTCAGCTGGCAGGTGTCCACATCCAGAGTTAAGCAATTTAGCTTCACGTCAGTGTACTTATTGCCACATTACACTGTTTCCCATAAAGACATGACATGCTCATTAGAAGGGTTTAGAGCGATTCAGATCGAGTGTGCTAAGTATAATTATAATACCTCTAAAACTAAGAACAAAGGAATGCTTTTTTTTTGCTAGTAAAACCTCTTCAGAACAAGTAAAATCCTTTTGCATGGTTTGGGATTTTCCTTTTCTGTTTCATTGTGGTTGCATGCAGTCAAAACCTTTCAAAAGGCAATTAGCAACTATTCTAATTTACTTTTTATATTTTCATACATTTAGGTACAGTTTAGGACTGCAACTAATGAGCATTTTTATCAATTAGTCTGCTAATTCTTTACTCGATCAGAAGATTTATTGTGTGGTCTATAAAATGTCAGAAAATACAAAAAAAAATGCCCAAGATGATTTTTTTTTTTGTTGACCTCCGGTGACTTAACTTCAATATTTTTCAACCTGGACCCAATTTTCCCATATTTTTGTGTCTGTGTATGACTAATTGGAACAACATTTTTTTTTTAATTGGTCCGGTATTGAGTGAGCGTGCTAAAGTGCTTGTTTTTGCCACTGACAGGCTCAGATTGTTATTGTAAATGTCTGACAACATTGTGGAAAGGATTCCTACAGAGGTAGACCTTTATTTTTAAATTGTAAGATTTCTTTTTTGTTTAACCAGAAACAAATGCTAAACGTTACAAATGCTGTATCGATCTCATCAAAGCCACAAGACACGCTTGACAAAAATAGTAATTTTACCTCTCTGGTCTACCGCTGCCTCGGTCGGTTAGTTAGTTTGTGTTATTTGGGTGTCACACAAAAACAACAAATTCACACAGTAACACAAACAAACTCAGCGACTGAGGCAGCGGTAGACCAGCATCGTCCATGTTCTGCGAGGTAAAATTACTGTTTGTATCAGCGGAGTCTGTTTATGCAAATATAGTGCTTTGCACTATATTTGCATAAACAGACTCCGCTATTTGCAAAATAGTGACTGTTTTTGGTTAAACAAAAAGGATCTTACTCTTTAAGTAAAAGGTCTGTCTCTGTCGGAATCCACAATGTTGTCAGACACTTGTCATAACAATCTGAGCCTGTCGGTGGCAAAAACAAGCACTTTAGTGGACAGTTGAAAAACACTACATTTATCCCACTCACCTTGCTGCTGTGATGTACAGGTGCAACAGAGCACACCCACCAGCATCACTGCTGGGTGTGGGTCAAAAGGGCTTTAAATGTTCTTCCAAACAGGCCATAAAGTACTGCTTTTGAGCCTGGTGTTCAGAAAATAATGAAATGATCATCAAAATACTTGCTTATTTTATAATGTTGATGAAATAAATTGGCCTTCACTTAACCCAACCTCTAGATGACCTAATCTAGAAAAGGTGGTCTGTGCGGGTGTTGCTCTTTAATGAATAAGTGAGACTCTTTGTGCACTTGGGCCTCTCTTTGCACCTCCCCACCTTGCCTCAGACTTTCTTAATTGACATCTTCCTCAGGACAAATGTCAAGTGATACTTATGTTCAGTGCTGTACAACATTCCTCAGGCTTGTCTTTGTTTTGAGTGACTCTCCTCCCGACTAATGACAATGGCTACGTAAATCGATCGATCTCCCTCTCCCTTCCAGTCCGAGAACACACAGCCATCTCCATATATAGCAAGAGCCAGATCTCAGACCTTTTCTATTTATATTCCTGTTACGCTTCCTTCTCCTGACGTCTTCACTTTGTCCCTCTTTCTTTTTTTCGTGTTTCTTCTTTTCTTTTTCCCCTTCCTCCTCCTCCTCCTCCTCCTCCTCCTCCTCCTCCTCCCTCTCTACTTGTTCAAAATTCCCATAACCCTACACTGCTTTTCCAGATCACACGCTGCAGGGCGACCCCATGGGAGCAACATGTTTAGAGATTTCGTTTTCTCCTTACCCCCACCTCTCCACCCCAACGTCCCAATCCACACTCACATATACTCTATATTCTTTGTTCATATCTGCAACAGCAGTTAGAAGTCTGACAACCAAACCTGCCTCCCTGTGATTTTTCTCACCTTTACTATTGTGGGCACAGACTCTAGAGTGATGTCACCAGAATATTAAGCAAGCACCAGATGAAATACATGTGATATATTGCATGGTTCTGCAATGACAGGCCTGTTCGAGGAGGTCTCAAAAACTGTTTCCACCTTTCGCCTCACTTTCTTTCATTTTAAACCCTCACCTTTAACCTCTAAATTCTCATTTCAAGACAACCCCCTTTTTTCTCTCTCTATCTCTTATCCTTTTTTAGCCCCCACCCCACCCGCCTCTCTCACACTCACTCTTACATGCACTTTCTAGCTCTCACATTGCCCGTATTTGGGCATAGGGGAGCAGAATGATGAACTCTCCTTGTACAATGTAAGCGTCCAGCCTCCATATCTCTCTCTCTCTCCCTCTCTGTCGCCGCAGTTTTATAAACAGGGCAAGAGAGAGGGAGACAGAAAGTGGGGGTTGGGCATGAAAAAAAAAAAGAAAAGAAAAAAAGAACAACATGTCTATGTCACTCAGACAGAAACGCCGACTCAGTTTTCTGCCTTAAACCATGTTTCTTTCTTTTGTTCTGTCTTCTTGTCTCCCCAGCCAGTGGGGTTTGTCAGCTTTGACAGTCGATCAGAGGCGGAGGCTGCTAAGAATGCCTTGAACGTAAGTGTCATGCCCTCTTTGTGCTCCTCTCAAGAACCAGCTCGGCGCTTGGCTATCTTGTGATGATTTTGAATCGCTTCTCTCTGCTTTCCGTGCAAATGCATTTAATTTATCAAGGAAATCCAGACATTCCTACATTTTCTATCACGTGCAGAAAAAGCCAGAAAAGGCAGTGATGGCAAACATGTCAAGTCTGCTCTAAATACTGTATGTCTTAATGTTTCTGTTTGAGTAAATAAAGCTTTTTTCTTAAAGCGTTGCCATTGATCCTGCAAGGTCAGGAGGAAAATGAGCTCTTCTTCCATGTATAAATAGAAGATATTGATCTAGGGTTTAATTTTAATCTCACTTATTTCAGAATGTAGCTCAGTAGAAAGCCTTGATGAGGCAGACTCAAATATGAAACCGAGCTCATCCTCACAGGGTTTTTTTCTGCTCTCTTGAAACCAAGTATAGATAGATGGTAATGAACACCAGCTCTCACACAGCTTTAGTTTCCCATTTTGTTTGTAAACCTGTCTAGATGTACACCACCCCTTCTCTTGCTTCTTAAGTTTTTGTTGATCCCTTTGTCACAGAATAAGATCAGTTTTATCATCCTCCTAAAGTGGGCCCGTCGACTTTCAGATGTTGAGATATCGGTGCGCATCAAAGGCAGAGCAGAGAGTTGTAGAAAGGATAAAAATTATCATCTTATTATGAGCCAACAATAGTCAGGCTGTTTCCATAGAATCACTCAGTGGGGCTGAGAGTTGAACAGTGCTCTTGTTTTTCTGGGAAAGCTGCTTCCCGGGGGTCATATATGGAGATAAACCAGATTTTGCAAACATCTATCTGCATATTGAAATACGGCAAAGACGGAGAGGGAAGGAGGGGATTTGTTTCCCATCATAGTCATTCTGTTATTTTCCCTCTAAACTATGAGCAGATATAGCTTTTAAAAAACACTTGATTCAAGCAGCGCCATTGCAACAATTACAATCATCACCAAAAACAACACATTCAGAGAAGTGCAAAAGAAGTGCTAAGAAGCTAGAAAAACAAATTTGCGACTCGACGCAGTTCAAACTCAGATGTGCTCAGGCCTCATTATATCCATGTACCTTATTATACCTCTGCAGCCTCGACTGGCAGAAGCTTCGAGTGCACTGAGCCAAGGCAATCCTAGTTAATTCCCTCCCCTTCATGAGAAGAGTCATCCCTCGCTTGTTTCGGCTCAGCTTTGCCCGAGCCTGCAGGGACGACCCTCGCAGCTTCGCGCCCCTTTGCTTCACAGAACACTTTACTCTTGACTGCTTTTCTCCTCCATTGATCTGACCTTCCGTGTTTTCCTGTGTGTCTTTTGCACACAATCAAAAGAGGTTAATTGGAGGGTGCTTATGGTCGCTGGTGAATTTCTTCATGGCCTTGTTGCTTCCACGGAAGGCAAACAAATACCTGCTTTGTTTGTGGATGAAGAAGACCTTTGTTTTTATCACATTCCTTATTTTTCCTCCGGCAAAAGTAATTGAGAAGAAAAATGATTCGGACTGCTGCACATGTGGAGGTTTTTGATGTTGATCAAACTCAAACACAGAAAAAACATCCTTTACTTGGGTCGTCATGAGCACCGGTATGTCGGAAGGCTTTTAGCATTGGCATCTCAAGAATTTGCCTGGATTTTTAGCTCACTTTAAGCAGTGATGCTTGCAGTATGTCATGGCGAGTGGTGGATTTGATGTCACGATATTCAGTTACAGTTACAGAGTTCAGTAGGGAGCACAGCGAGGGCCTTGTGGGTTGTCTGCATGTGGTGTAAATTACATCATGCGCTAGCCAGGTTTGTGTCATCAGCTTCTGATTTTTTTTTTTCCAATTGCAGGTGTCACCCGTCATCACAACCAGTATAAGCTCTAATCCACATTGAGCCATTTACAGCAGGCTGCAAAGTCTAAGCAACTGAAAATGCCCTCTCATAGCCAGGAATTGGGCAGGAAATTCAGTCGTAAAATGCTGAAAGATGAAACGTATACCAAGTGACAGATATCAGCCAGGTCCCATTGGACATCTAAACAACACACAACAAGGCTGAGCATGCAAAAGTGGAAGACAGGCATGATACTAACTCAGTACACTTCAGTAGTGAACAAAAAAATGTATTTTGTCAGGTCTTTTCAGGCACTGTTGCTAAAGCAAAGTATTACTGTTCAAATGTGTAACATCATTAGGAGTCATCATGTGGTGAAGCCTAATCTCGGTCAACAAAGACCTCCCAAGGAGCTGACTTTGAGCAACCTTCCAGGAAAACAAGGGATATCTAAGAACTCTATAAACAACCTGTGAACAAGTTATCACATTGTGGCCTGGAGCAATATGTGGGGGGAAAAATATGTTACTACTTCTTGAAGGAGATAAGCTAATACTCAAATGTTATCCGCATATGTAACAACTGAAACATGCTGAAGGCTTCAAATACGTGACTTGGAATACCCAGTGTTAAAGAATGCATGATAATCATGGATATCTACAAATTTATATCTTAAGCCAAGTAGATATTTTGCCACTATTATTATAATAATAATAATAATCCTTATTTGTAGAACACTTTTCAAAAACAAGTTACAAAGTGCTTTAACAAGTGTAAAAATGGTCACTATTAATGGTCACATATGGCAAAGTTAACCCTCTGGGGACTAAGGTATTTTTGGTTTGTTGACATATTGAGGTGAAATTCATAGGCATTTGAAATAATTTTTTGATGCCATCACATTGCCTTACCATACTGTTGTGTCAGTGACGATGCCTATTTATTTATAGGTTTGCAAATTGAGTTAAAGTCAAAGTTATTTTATTTTATTTTTTGAGGTTTTGATGAATTACTCAAACTATTATATGCCAAGAGAATGGATACAAACATTCTAGGAAACAATATTTTTGCTGACACATCTTTCTGTTTGATCTCAGGGGGTCCGGTTTGATCCAGAGATCCCCCAGACCCTGCGGCTGGAGTTCGCCAAGGCCAACACCAAGATGGCTAAGAACAAGCTGGTTGGCACCCCCAACCCCCCTCCCTCCCAGCAGAGTCCTGGGCCACAGTTCATTGGCAGAGACCCATGTGAGTCCTCAGACCGTTCGTCCGTCTGTCCCTGAGCTACTTTTTGTCTGTGTTGCTGCTTCCTTCCGCCGTTACTTGCTCTTGTTTGAGGTGTCTGGACAGCTGTTTCCCTTTTAGGATTTGTTGTCATTAGTAGAGGAGTGTTTGTGCTTCAGCTGTGACTATATGTGAAAAATGGAGGTTTACTTGAGGCTGCTAATCACTTTAAAGTAGACTTTTAATGGTGTTGTGTGTGTTCTTCACTGAAACCTTGTCATTCTGTGGAAAGAGGTTAATTAATGCCATTTTTCTTAGTAATCTGTAACCAAAAATGGATCCTCCCCAACTATTCTTGCAAAATGTTTCTTTGAAATCAGATTCTGTGCACTTCTGTCATAATGGGTTAACCTGATTAGAGCTCTAAACCCTTTATTACACATGCCCCCTGATAGATTACTGATTCATAAACGGTACATGTTCACTGTTAGCTGTTGCTCTAATTATTTTGACTCAAGGCCTTTGAGTACCAGGCGTGTATGGAATTTGCTAATGCAGCTCTGTAGTGTGTCGTCCCCCCCCCCCATTTAGGTAAATATTTTTCTAAGGAGTTAAGGATTCTGCAAGAATCAGCCATTGGTAGTTGAACATAGGCCAGCTGTGGTCGTACATACTTCCTTAATGACCAAACTGCTCTTATCTTGGATCTCTTTTTTTGCCAGAGAAAGGGTGTGTGCTTGGGGCCCTGGTGGAAAATGGAAGGAAACGATTAATGAAACCATGATGCAATCATCAGGAGCAAAATTGCTGTCATTTCCTGATAAGAGATGTTTAAATCAGACATTTTCTTGATCATGTTATGATAAACACTTACCAGGAGACACAGAAAGCACAAGGCAAAATGCTCCTTAAAATTGATCTGATTGAATCTGATTCTGTGTTTTTATGTGCAGTTACTCTATACCACTCTGCACCTCATCACCTATCTCTTCACTTATGCACTTATGCTCTTTTTTCACTGTCACTTTACACTCTATTCAATGAGCAAATCATCATATTTATCCTTAATCAAGTCAGCTTTACCAATTTTAGGGGAGTATCACTGGCTGTATGCTAAGCCCTGCCCCTGTAGTGATTGTTGCTACACCTGTTAAGCTTTTAGTGCCTATATTTGGACAAGAGGGTGATGTAGACATGAATTAGATTATTTTCCAAACTCAGTTTGCTGGTGAATGTACATTTCATCCATTATACTAATTTATAAGCTTGCACTAACTAGCAGGCTTGGTTAACTTTGGGATGGGAAAAAAAAAAATTCTTCAGACAAAATTTACTTACAAGAAAAAAATTAACAGCCTGAAATGACACAGCTGTAGCTAACTAGCCAATCGTGCTAACATAAGTTTCATGAGTTGAACATCTATGACTGACTTAGTGGCTCTACCAGTTCACTCGTTTCAAAATGACAATCTTGTAAAAGGGGTCTTTAATATACATGTTTTATGCTACATACTAGTTTCTTACAAGACACTGTGCTAAATACTGTGGCATGTATTGAACAGTGTTGAGCTAGATAGTTTTAGTCTCATAATTATGACAAGAAAACAATGTAAGATCAGACTGTGTCATTCTGACATTGTCCTTTATGGCTGCTTAGCTTACATACCTTCAAACTTCAAACTTAAAGAGAAAAGGCCATTAGGATGAGAAATAAACAGTATGTTTGGCAAAAGTGAAGCTACCTCTGGTAATGTTGGCTGGTATAAGAAAAAGCAGAAGGCTACAAAGCTTCTCCTAAACTTGGATAGCATCCAGGACACAGTAGGAACATACTTCACAGTGGATATGCTAGAATGTGGCGTTTTTTCAGTGTAACACCTCCTCCAAACTCGATAATAATCTGCCAAGTATTATCACTCTTACTACAGCCCAAAGTGTACCGCTTTGGCATGTTGATGAATTCAAGGTTTGCCACGCCTAGTTACGGTTGCTAAAACAGTTGCTTGTTTGAGGGACAGGTCTAGCAAATGGTCAGTTACTGATACTCACCTGTAATGCACCTCCACGACCACCTCCACCGCCGCCACCTCCACCCTGTCTCTCTAGCCACCCACCCATCCACTGGCCACTCTCCTCACTCCACTCCTCCTCTTCTTCTTTCCACAGATGAGCTCACAGTGCCTGCTCTATATCCCAGCAGCCCAGATGTGTGGGCGTCATACCCACTGTACCCGGCGGAGCTGTCGCCGGCCCTCCCACCCGCTTTCACCTACCCCTCCTCGCTCCACGCTCAGGTAACCTGCAAACCCACCCCCGTCTTTCCCCCACCGCCTCGATCACTGCCCCCCACCTCTTCCTGAGCCCACCACCACAAACAGCTGCTGCCGTCAGCCCTGAAATCACTCCCTGCTCCATACCGCAGATGCGCACACACAGCACCCATTTGCAGATTTACAGATCTACTGATTAGCTTCCATCTCTACTTGAACAGATTAAACTTGTTTTATCAGGGGGATAGTTTGGATATGAGAATGTTCCTATGTTTTTTTGTACAGTCAGACAAACTCATGTAGGCTTTTTTAATGTCTCTGCATGTAGTTTGAACTGACGTTGAATCCTTGGTTCAGTTCTTTGTTCAAATCACTGCGTATTTCTGATATGCTAATAGTCAGGTTCATCTGCCATGACTGTGCTGCTTAAAAGCAGGATGTGGATCAGGAACTAGATATATCAAATGTGTTTGTTGATAGTGAAATTAGTGACTTGATAAATATTTAATTTACAGGATGTAGTCCATTTTTGCAGGCGCGTAATGCCGTTTTACTCTTCTCTTGAGAGGAAGTACTACCTGATCCCATTAACTTCCAGGAATCAAACTGTAATCTCACTGTTCACTATACCCTTAAACCCTGCATGTAGAGACACAAGAAAGGCAACCATGTGTTTGACTGACTTTTAAGTGCTCCAAGTAGGAAAAATATAAAAAAGTAAGTAAAAGTAATGTTCTCCGAGGAAAGACCTATTTAAAAGTTGAATTTTCGTGAATCAATAACAACTCCTATCACGTCACTTTATTTATCCCAATTAGTGCCATCATCCGTTCAACTGAAGCTTCAGTGATTTGAAAGGTTTGCGTCATCATTTGACCATCACCTGCTTCATTAATTAAATCCCTTTCTTTCAACCAACCGTGCTCCAGTTTATTGAGGTCTTCTAATCTGCACAGCTCCACTGTGAGTTCGCAAAAGAGTGCATTATTGATCTCTTGAAATTCTTCTCATGGAGCCCGTTTGGTGCTGGCTGACCCTCATAAGACCTGAGTATTAGACATACTCCTTCTGAATTTTTGTTTGTTGATATTTTATTTTTTATTTTTTATTTTTTTTGTGAAGCTTGCTATGATTTCTCACTAATTTGCTGTATTTAAATCTCAAATTGTTTCAGTATCAGAGTTATTTAAAAATAGTTTGTCTCTGCTAGGGAGCATATAGAGCATATTTTCATATACAATGCAGATGCTAAGGTTATTTAAGCATAAAGGCTCCTAGCAAAGACACCAAAGCTGAAGCTCATATGAAGTCAGAATTTGAAATGAGTGCAGGTTGAATCTGCCTAGCTGGCATTTTTCCACATGCGCTGGATATGTGAGCACACACCGACACACACAAAGAGAATGTGGCTTTGTGATTTCAGTGGGGGGTTGTGGGTAAAGTTAGCATCTCTTCTTCTGACCTAGAGCAGAATCTGATGTAAGACATAAAGATAGGTATATAAATATGGCGCACGCACAAGGCAAATGGCCAAATCTAATTTACGTTAACGTGAGCCCAGAATTCTGGCTCCCTGGTAAATCAGCTGCTGTCATCCTTTCTAGTGAGAGTACAGTCATGTTCTTAGCTTTGCCAGTAATTGTTATCGACCAGGCTGATCTCAGAAAAAGTCCTTCTGTTGTGTACGAGTCGTGTGGAAATATAAAACAAAGGAGACAATTAGTGATGGATAACCTTTTGCAGTAAACGTAGAAAGTTCTGTAACAAAGAAGTAATTTGTCACGCTGTAACTCTTGTATCTTAAAGATCTCTTGTATCTACAAGTCAAAAATCAACAAAATATGATACCACAAATTAAAAGCTGTATGAGTTAAAGGATTTTTTGGGGGAAAATTTGCTTATTCATGTTCTTGCCGAGAGTGATATGGGAAGTCACTGCACCCGGCCTAGAAATCATCCGGAACGTAACGCCCCCGTAAAATCACAAATTTTGTCCTTACACTTTTGTACAGATTACGCAAGCAAAGTATAAAATGTTAATAAGTGATTTTTAGATGTGCTGAGAGGTGGATTTTGTTGGCTTCGGACCAGCCAGGCTATCTGTTTCCCCCTCTTTCCAGTGTTTATGTTACGCTAAGCTAATGGAATGTTGGCTGTAGCCTTATATTTACTATGCAGATATGAGAGTGGAATACGTTTTCATCTAACATTAAGTAAGAAAGCAAATATGCGTATTTCTTAAAATGTGAAACTATTCCTTTCAAATGTTTTATTCCTTGACGTTGCAGGATAGTCCAGCAAAATTCAATAAATTGAATATATTATATTTAAGTTTGGATGAATCTAAATAATATATAGTCATAGGATTTGTATAGTATATGTGCATTTCTTAACGTATGTGTGATTGTGTTTGTTTAGATTCGCTGGCTCCCACCTGCAGATGGAACTCCTCAGGGATGGAAGTCCAGGCAGTTCTGCTGAAGTATGTGTGAGTAGCAACACAACACACACACATACAGCCCCCTGCCGTACAATGTCAAAGAAGTGTATATCGTAACCGTGCCGTAAAAATACTTAAACGTAAATGTTATGACACTTTGTTTAAACAAGCCCAGAGATATTCCTAAACATATGTCAGGAATATCACAGGATGTAACTCCCATGCACGTCAAGTGAGCACCCTCTTCTTGCCCTCAAACCTCACATGAAAAACCTCCAGCTAACAATTTCTCACTGGTTTCTCCAGCTAACTGCCAAATTAACCAAGTAACTATTCACATTTCTGCTGATCATCTTCAAACATAGACAAAGAACTTATTAACACAAAACACATTAGCCTTTTAGTAGTAAATGTGGGAGCAAAAAAAGCCAGTGAGTCCAAGGAACCACTGCTACTCCTAGCACATGATTATAAGAGATAAAAGGTACGATTTGAAGGAGACCTCCATTATGTTCCCCACTCAGGTCACAGTACAGAGGGTTGACTTTTCCCGTTGACATGATGCTTGATCTCAGGCATCAAAGGCAGCAAGTCAAACAGAATATACAAGCTCCGATGCCAACGTTTTAATAAAACAGACGGGGAAGAGCTCAGCAAATATGACTAAAATGCTAACATCAGCTGCTTTGATAGGACATGTTATTATAACCAGTAGTGAAAGTCACTCAGTAGATTCACTCAAGTACTGTGCTTAAGTACAGTTCTGATATACTTGATTATTTCTATTTTATTTTATTTTTATGCTTTTTACTTCATTACATTTATTGAACAGCTGTAGTTACTTTTTAGTGCTGTTACTTCTGCGATTTTAACCGGGATGCTAATTTTGGCTAGCGAAAAACAGGCTTGAAAGAAATGCAGCTTTAAGTAATGAATCTCAATACTTCTTCTACCACCCATGCCTTCTTTATTTCAGTACAAAGTGAAATTTTTACACTGAAATTGTTATTCATTAAGATTTGACATGCTGAGTAGTTTTTTTTTGGGTGGATCAGAGGGAACATGTTGGATGCCTGATATTTATTGTACTTGCATGTGAGGGAAAACTTTGCCATAATAATAAACACTGAATATCATCTTATAATAATGTTGGTGCTGTACAGCAGATATTAGGGCATGTTTGTCATTTTGTCAAATCGTGGCAGGGTGAAATACAGCTTTTAATTTAAAAAAACGTTTTGGGCATTTCCGCATTATGACAAAGTACACAGTGGAGAATTATAAAGAGGACGGGATTGAAAGAGGAGGATGTGCTGCTCCAGAAGGTCGTAAATGTGGAATATGCACCATGAACTGCTGTGGTAGCTGGGTACTGCTGGCAGTGCCGTTTTTATGAATCTTTATTAAAAACATATTGGCATGGGACTTTATTTAAAATAAATGACAGATGAATTATATTTAGTCGAGCTGGCTTCTAATAAGTGCTTTGATAAGTACATGAGTCAACTGTAACCATGCATGCGCTACACACACATGTGCTTGGCTCTCTGGTTCAGACAAACTAAACGCTGTTGTGCTTGCAGAAAAACAAAACCACAAAGCACAACAAATCCCCTGCTAGTCTGTGTATCTGTGTTGGCTGACTGTGTGTGTGTGTGTGTGTGTTTGCACTTGGCGCCAGTCACACTGTCACCAGTACCCTCCCTCCAATGTCTCGGGACAGGAAGAAACATGTTCCCCTGACCCCTTAGGGAGTCAGTGGGAGTGGGTGGGTGGGTGGTGATGGTAGCATGGAGGCTAACATTCATCAGGCTGTTGATTGGTGATAGTCCTGTAGCGTTCCTTTGTAACCCTGCATCATAGCTGAGTTGTCTATTCAACTGAAACATACTGCATAAGCAAAATGTTGGAGTAATTTGATGTTTTGGGGATTTTGTCTCCGTCACGGGGGGTAAAGGAGGAAGGGAGTGGAGGAGGGAGGGCTTGGAGGAAATAATTACTCCTCTATCTAAATAGGAGGAAGTCATTTGGCCGGTCAGGCTGCCCCAGTGGATATTAGCCCCTCAGCGAAACAACAACATCCCCACATCCGGCTCGCAGTGGAGGGTGAAGTGAAGCTGAGACATCCAGTCAGAATATTGTGATAACTACACATATGCAACACACTCAAATTATGTAGTTTGCAGCGTACATACCCAATCATATGGCCTCCCACAGGCAACGGTATGCACACAAAGTCATCCTAGTACCATGTTTGTGGTAGTCATAGCATTGCAAAATTACACTTAAGTAAGTCAGAAACTTCATGTCTTTCCAGAAACTGTGTCCTCATTACTCTGGAAAACCACAAATTTCACTGTGAGCAGTTTTCTTTGGAACTGCTTTTTCATAGAACAGGCAAGAGCAAACAAGCCAAGTTAGCTCTCTGTGCTAATGTGTGCTAACTATGCTAACAACAGATGGGAAATGTACAACAACCATTTTTGCTTTTTCTAAGCTGAAGGCAGAAGATAACGTTATCTCAGAGCCTGAGCGGGAAAGGGCTCTCTTCCTCCATGCAGCTGCGTATATCTCAGTCAAGACTCCCCGGAGAGCAGCATGAAAGCGAGGAGCACTCGCTCTGTAGCTAGTTTTGCGGTGCATACTGACTGACAAAGAAAAAAAAAGACGATGACTAAGGGGTTTCCAACTGATGATTTGAATCTTCGACTGTCAGGGGACAGTCCTAGTGGGCGCAACAAACTAATTCCTCTGTAAAAGTCAATGCTATGTATTGGTGGATTGAGCTTACGTAAAAAATACATGCTGGTTTCCTACAGTAAACTGTGAGCGTCGAGTTAGCCTTGCTGCTTTGTTTGCCCCTGAGATTTTGCAGCTTGGCAAACAAACATTTCAGCTGTCCCCGACCTTGTGTTTCTTGGCCCTTCTTGTCTGCTCAATGGACACAGACGCGTTAGAAACACAGTGACTTGACTTCTTGATGTTTGCTGTAAGGAGGGTGTTGCTTATTTGTGCAGTTCAGTCGGCTAAGCATAGCGCTTGTGAAACACTCTGAAACAATTTTACCTTTGAGACAACAAGAATAAACTTGAACTGAGGTCACAAAGAGAAGCTGACTGTGTTGCGCCACTATTGTACAATCTGTCTGCTATTGGTTGGTTGTGTGCATTCAAAAAGAGGCAGCATTTGGGAATCGTTACTCATGCCGAAGGCTCCTGGTGACAGTAAACCTTCACAATGGGAATTCAAAGGCGCTTACAGCTCCACAGTCCTGAGAGGCTTGTGGTTGGTCAGTGGTTGTCTCGGCATCTGACGGACGGGGACCACTCACGGCCAGAGTATGTGGCTTTGCCGTAGGAAGTGTAACCGTGGGAGACTTGAATGTGTGCGTGTGAACAGCTGAAGGTGAGGTAGTGTTCAGGGGTCTTTATTCATGGCTGGTAAAAAGTTGTCCTAATCACCTGGCATGTCTGTCAAGGGAAAACTTTATTCACAGCCGTGTCACTTCAAGTAGAAACAGTTAGCTACCCAGTGTTGACGCTTTAAAAACATATTACATTGTTAGTTTTTGTTATTGTAATTTCCCTGGAGGCTTAGGCTAGTCATTTATATGACTGTTTGTGAAGTTGAATTATATTTGACATTCATGCTCCGGCACAGAGTTACATCCAAAGACAACCTAATAGTGGACATTAATGCCTAGTGAACTGGAGGGAAAGGTAATCCGGATTTTCCATCTGACAAGACATGGTGGGGGAGTGTACTGTGTGTGTGTGTGTGTGTGTGTGTGTGTGTGTGTGTGTGTGACTGGCTGCCTGCCCTGAGGAGCTTTTTGGCCAATAGCCCGACAAAACCAGTGGTTCCCGTGCAATGTTGGACTAACTCCCACTGGAGAGCCGAGGGCCAGCTGGGGCCCCTTCTAATAAGGAAGTGGAACTTTATTCCTTCACCCCCTACTGACACATAACACGCACATATGCGCACACACACATACACATACAGTATAGCCTCATCCCTGCACCGGGTCTCAGGAGCTAGATACATGTCAGCAGCTGTGTTCATCACCACCCAGCTTCAGCAGCTATTGCTGGTATGTGAGAAACACGGCCAGGGCCTAAAGGCTTTTCTCCGGATTAAAGGGGCTTCAGATGAGGCCCTTTTTCATGGCCATGCTGCACAGGTAGAAATCAGGTAGAAATTTTAAAGGACGAGTGTGTTTGCACGATTTAGCTCCTTAATTACAAATTAGGTATACTTTACATTTACACTGACCATTCTTGAAACTGGGCCCGACCGTTTTACATTTTTCAATGTATTCTTAGTACACGCGTTGTTGGTTTACATTTTTTTCCTTATGGCATGAAAATCAGTTAGAAGACTTTTGAAACACTCTTATAAACACAGAGTGTTCATTCATTTTTGTCAACATTATATTATTGCAGGGCAAAATGGTTTAAGTGCAGCTTGATTTGGTTTGGGTAGCTGCTGTACCTGCACTGACTTACCTTGCATCAGTAATGTAATTTTGATCATGTCATAACAGATATTTAATTTTTGAGGTTGATACAAAAACATTTTTAAAAAAGGCAATATTTTAAAATTATATTAATATTTTACTGTCAGTTAAATATGCATTTACACAAACCCTTTTCATTCTGAACATCACAGAAATATTGTACATCTTAATTTGTTAAATCTAAACCATATGAAGCGCAGTAGTTTAGGGCTGCAACTAACTATTAGCTTCATTATAAAGTAGTCTCTACTGTCTTGATTAATTGTTCATTCTATACAATGTCAGAAAATGTCTTCAAATTGTTGCCAATTCATTTTCTGTCAGTCGACTAATAAACCGATAATTTCAGCTCTAAATCTGATAACAAAATATTTGTCAGTATTTACAAACAAAAGGCTTCATAAATAGTTAATAAAGATAGATTATTGAATGATTTTTCGTGAAGGTTGTGGAAAAAAAAAACCTTTGGCTGATTGGATCGTATGACTTCCCGAGAAGGGCTGCGGATCCGGACAAACACAACTCATTTAGCATTTATTAATGGAATGCCAACATTTATAACAGCATTACCACCAAACAGAAAAGATAAACACCATCCAAAGGGATTTTTCACAACATGGGAACCTACGTTCGGGCGGCTGTGGCTCAGGAGATAGAGCGGGTTGGCAGTTAATCGGAAGGTCAGCGGTTCAATCCCTGGCTCCCCCTGGTTGCATGTCGAAGTGTTGGGCAAGATACTGAACCCTGAGCACTTAGGCTCAGTGTATGAATGTGTATGACTGGTGAATGCAGATGTAGTGTAAAAGCGCTTTGAGTGGTCGAAAAGACTAGAAAGGCGCTATACAAATACAGAGCATTTACAATTTGTTCTCATTTATAAAGCCTGGTACCAGTTTGCTAAAAAAAAATACCCTTATATTGGTTATTAAAGAATTGTGACCAACATACTGTATAGAAAATTTCTGGACAAACTATGTTATGGAGACACTGTCTCAGATACATCTTTGGCTTTTCTGTACCACATTTTCTTGTTACTTATCAGTGGAGTTATCAAGCTGAAATTGGCTGATAATACCAGCTATGCAAACGTATCAATCTGGCTCTAATTTTGACAAGAATTAACTCTTGACTTGCTGTTCATTATGATGGATTACACAAAAACAATGAAATCTCCCAGAATGGGAGGGGAAAAATACGTTCAACTTTCTAAACACAGCAGCATGGCTAGATGAATATAAAGTATAAGTGATTGTTTAACTACAGTATACTATGGATGGTGGAGAGCTAGAGGAAAGCACTATCAAATGTTGGGTATAAATTCAAACAAGTCTTCTCTTCTCTCTCTTCATTTAAAAGAGATCAATGATCACTGATAAAACAGGCAGGAACATTTGCAACATGAAGCCTTGCTGAAAATAAAACGAGGAAACGGAGCACACATTCTCAAACACCACTTGTTTACCTATCTCACATTATGCGCCTGGGCCCAGTTATTGGATGTAACACATTAAGCCCGCAAATCACTAAACCTGTTCCTAATCTGCACAGACATGTTCAATGATCAACCCAATCTTTAACCTTGGTGTCTCAGCCGTAACAAATAGGGTGGTCTGGAAGTATGCGTCGCATCAGCTTAGCCAAGCGGCTGTGTAACGCATCGATTCCCTTATCCTTGATTGAACGCGCAACAGGGCATTAGCTAGGCCAGCCGTGCCCCTTCAAAAACGCATTGTTCTCTGAACGGGGAACAGTTTCCAACCCGTGTTCCTTCTGTGCCTGCAACAGTCTGCCTCTCTCTTCCTTTCTGTTAAGGTCATGTTTGGTTTACTAATTGTTTATTGTTCCTAAGAGTTTGTAACCCCCCTGAACCTGCGTTACCACGGTCTCCAAGAGATGTCTATTTTTGGTGATACATCTGGGTTGGGTGAGTGGGTCGCAGCGTTTGACCTTTCCCTTTGGTCTGCTGGTGTGGGTGGATGGTGGGGGGTCATGGGAGATATGGTTGTTAGGCAGAAGTTCAACACAAGTATTTAAGACTATTGTCAGCTGACATCCTGTTTATCACAGCTGGACTTAGAGCTTGAAAGATTTGGCAAAACAGTCTTTTTAAAGAGGTAGTCACCTGATTTTACATGTCGTAATCAGTTTCCTAGTCAGAGTGTGTTGTATAGTGTCTTTTGGCTCTGAAGGAGCTTTGTTGAGTGTGAGAGAATTACTTTAGAGACATCACTTGAGTCATCATGGCGTGGGCTTGGAGACTACACATGCTAACAAAAAGCCGGCATTACAAACTGGTGGTGTGAAGTTTCAAATGTGTGGGCGTTTCTAAAGTCATGAATATAAAGTGGTTGGATGCAATAACATAAATGATAAAATATGACCACAAAGTCGAATCAGCACATAAACCAGCCTCAACAGAAACGCTCCACCAGCAGTCAGGGTGCTGTTGCAGCTTATTCACTTAAGTAAAACTCTGACTCCTTTGCGTCCCCAGGTTCCTGATGTGTGATGGTGGCCGTGGCCGGCTGTGATGGGCGTTGCTGATTGCCTCTCTTGTCCAATTAGAAACCAGGAGGACTGACCTGACTCCAGCTCTCAGAGCAGCGTACCGTCGGTGAGTTTAAGGGCTCAGACTTCACGACCATTGATCCCAGCAGGCGAGGACAAAAGGTGTAAATCGCACCTCGCCACCAAAGCGGCACGCCTTTCCCTTCTGCCGCAGAGTCTGATTTGAAAGTGTAGATTTGTGGAAAAAGCCCAGGTGTGTTTTTTTTTTTGGTTTTTATGTTTTTGGGAGACGCTATTGCACAGCCAAAGACATCTGCTGGAATGAACATAGCCGTTCCAATCCGTGTTGACAGCGTTTCAACTGTCACCTGTGTATGTTTCAGCTTTTACTCAACAGAAAATGTTATGAAAACAAACCCAGAATCGCACTATTAGATATTTGTGGGATAAAAGTGTGTGTGGTCTTGGCATTATGTAGGGCAAGTGCAAGAAATTGAGGAGAAAAAAAGAAACATGTTTTGTATGTATGTCTACACTAGAGCATTTACTTTCCTGTGTGCGATTCTATGGTTGTGTTAATGTGTTTGTGTTGTGCAACAGTTCCACACGATCCCCTGTGTTTTCATTAGTGTATAAGGTTCATGTGCAGTGACTATGGCAACTTTAACCCTTTTCTTGCTTCCCTCTTTCTGTGTCTCTCTTAGGCAGCAGCAGCCTCATGGGCCTCAGGACAAACTAGACCCCAGCCTCCATCACACATCAAGCACCCCACCCTCCCCAAAGTCCCTCCAACTCTTTTTTTATACTGTTACATACTCAAGATTTACCGGCAGCGCTTTGGCTACACCTCTTCTGACACCTCCATGAAAGGTACCGGGCATGCACGACAAAGGCGCACACACCCTTTGTTTACCAGTTGACTGCATCGCCTGTCTAACGTTAGCAGGTCCCTTGCTGTGCATTCTGTATATGCAAGTGTAAAGACAGCCCACAAAAGGTGTGCAAAACACATTTTATGCAGGAACTTTGCAAGGCGGCCAGACGTGTGGAGGTGTGGCTAAATTGTTGCCGGGTAACGTTATTATATGACTATAATTATTACTATTCTGTATATCATTCATATTAATGTTATTATGATTATTAAATACATGTTGAAGCATGACTTTGCAAAAAAAAGGAGGAAAAAAACAATGCTGTACATTTTTAGATATTTTAAAGAAATACAAAAAAGTATTTTTGTAATCAGGATGATGTTTGAAACGTTTCTGTTTGGTTCATGTTGTACTAAAGTGTGTGAGGAACTTTCATACGTTTTGTTAATTTTTTTGCCCTTCCTGTTTTGTGCCATTGTAAAATGGCCAAGTCGCCCTGCTATACCAAAGCAGTCCTGTCGGTTTGCTCTTGTCTTTTCTACGTACACGTGTGGATTTAGGTTTTCTCATACGTGTCTTTGTGTGGTGTCTTTACCTGATGAAGCAAACATGTTAGCTTTGTCTGATGTGCTTTGGTTCACCTAGGCAGTCAATGTTAACTCTTGAGTGAGACAAAACACACCTGATCCAGCTCAGAATTTTGCAGTTTGAGGTAATCAGATGTGTTAAAAGAGGCGTTGACAGGAAAAAGCCATCCCTGGTGAAGGTAGAGTGACCCCAGAGACTGCAAAACATGGCAGACTGAGCCCTGCTATAATAAGGGATTTGCTCCTTCATTGTGTAGCAGGAGGACAGCAGCACAGTATAGAGAAACAAAGACCAAAGGCATTTTTTTTTTACACTGGAGAGCTATCTAGGCTAGTGGAATTATTCCGTTTTTGACTGCTTTGTAGTCCTCAATCTGATTTCTTATGAAGTATGACATTATTTTTGCTGCATGTCTCTTTTGGTGTCGCTCCAAAGAGCCACTCTGCATCTGAAAGGATATTCACTTTAAGCAATTTGTGTCTTTTGTCTATTTTTAGGGAGCCAACGTGATTCAACCTGCTTTTGTAAAATTTGAATTTACATAGTAATGATTGGAGTGTTGAAAAAAACTTTTGTAATCTTGTGTATTCTGGGCCTGCAATAACGTCTTTGCTGTTTGACATATCATCGAGTGATCATATTTCTGTGACATTTTGATGCCAAAATTCTCATTCATGTCGCGTTCTTACAAAAACAAACCGTGATTCTTGTAGTTTTCTGATAAGGCTAAGTCACATTTCACAGGGATGTGACAATCAAAAAATGAAATACTGTAAGGAAAACAATCTTCCCCTGTAATGTTTAGCCCAGGTGTGTACAATCTTATTGGAGTGGTTGATTCATATAGTCAGTGTTTGTAATTATTAATAATAATAATAATAATAATATGCACATAATATCAACTGATTTTCTGAAGCAGTTTTTGCTTTTACAGATATTTTTTAAGCCAAGTGTGGCACCAAATTTATTAGAACAAGTATTTATAAGGTGTGTGTGTGCGTGTGTGTTTTTATGGGTATTATGTTTTTAAAGTTCATAGAAGATGCCCATCATATAATTCATTGTAAGTATTATTGTAAGTTTAATTGTATATTCATTTGGTAATTTTCTAGAGTTTTTTTGTGTTTGTATCTGATATATGAATACTGTTTTACCTACATAACTCACTGTGAAATCCAGAGGAAAAACATGGTCTTTGAACGAATGGATCTTTTTGTGTTTTGCCAGCAGTACGGTACAGAAGTTCCCGGAAATGATTATGATGATCCCTCCCTTTTGTCAATGAGAAATATTCCCTTCTCGTTGCAGTATACCATGTGCGTACCTGTGTGTTCTGTGCATGTTCATGGCATGTGTGTGTTCTTTTTTTTCTTTTTTCCTAATGCATACAGTACTGTTTATATTTATGTACTTTTGCCGCTGTAAGGAGAAACTGTATTTCAGTGAATTGCAGAGGTTTGTTTGTTTGAAACAAAAAAGTTGATCAAAATGAGAAGTTTTTATGAAAATGTTAAATGAAGACATTTCAGGCCATCTGCCATTAAAGATTGACATCATCCCTGCTATCATGATTACATTTTTTTTTTATTCTTTCCTAATTTTATGGTGGTTGGGCTCTACGAAGGATGGAGCCCCAAAACTAACAAACTGCAGTAAAATACTTAATTGTACAATCTGTCTGCTACTTCAGCTTACTGGATAAGCTGTGTGTGTGTCTGGACTGAGTACTGTGCGGCTAGCTAGCTTCAGTGAAAACACTGGTAACTACATTAAAGCACAGGTGGTCTACATGTGGTTATTGACAGTGTTGCATGTGACTTACTTAACGTTACGGAGATCGCCCTTAGCATTTATCTGTCAAAATGACAAACAGCCTTTAGATTTTTCCCAGTATTGTTAAATAAACTGAGTCAGTGACGGAGAATATTCAGTAAACGTGACCCCTCGTATTGACCTCCAGCCTTTTCAGTTTTAAAACATCCATGTTCTCAGCCAGCTACCTACTACAGCTAAATTTCACCACCAGTGCCAGTATTCACCCATAGTCTGTCCTGTGAACTTCTGTAGCCCTGGATAAACTCTTGAAACGGTAGCGAAAGCATTTTAACCTGCAAGCTAACGCTGACAATGTAAACTAGCTAAGGCTACTTTTACATTTTTAGTTCAGTTTGTCTGGCTTTTTGAAAAGGGAACATTAAATCACACTCATTTACAATACACATATGAAAACCTAAATTGCATGACTTATTTTCACTGAGGTCTGTCATTAGGGGAAACGTAACGTTAGTTTAAGACTGTGTGATAATGTTGTGAAGACAATAGTTTGAAAGTCTAAGCATTAACTAGTTAACTTAGCATTACCTTTCATGCTAAATTGCTAGTTACTTTCATACTCTGATTCTGCAGTAATAAAGTACATAGATCAGTAGCATTTAGTGCACTCTGTGGTGTAGTAAAAGGTTTGTGTGTTGAGCCACCAGTCTTTTCAGTTAAGCTAACTCATTTCACATTCCCCTTGAAGTTCCCCTGCACATGCTCTCCTTTAATTAATGCTCCACTACACAAATACACACACACCCTGGACCAACCCTTGTCCTGCAGACACACCCATCTCATAATCAAATAATAAAAAAATGTAAATCTGGTGAGGAAAATGAAAAAATGTTGCTTGGGGAAAATAGGGAATGGCAAGATAATCCCAAAATATAAGAAATGAAGGGGCTGAAAAATAAAATATCTGGTAAAAGTTAAATAGGAGACAAAAAAACTGAAAGATTTAATTTATTTTATCATCTGATTAGAGGACCATTAGAGACCAACTGTTTGACACCTTTTGTCAGATCTGGGGCTCCATATTTGAAGGGAATTATGACTAAATATTGACATTTTGACTGCTCCTAGAAGTTGTCTTTTACCCACAAAGAAATCCACCTGTGTAAAGCTCAATTTCCTCTTCCTCTGTCACACTTGTCATTGGATAACACCTCCCCCACAATCCCAGGAGGCCATCAAAACATGATGTGGGATCCTATAAAGTGGTTTGTGTACCAGGGGAGCTGGGGACCTCTCCCTGCCCTCTATAAGAATAGCCCACCTAACCCAGGGGCTGGCTACTCCTGAGACAAGAGGCCACAGCCAATTTAGTTTCTCTCTTCGCTGTCTCCACTCACACATGTCTACTCTGCTCAGTCACACCAGGTGGCACACACCAGCTTCTCACATGACACACACTCGTCCATGCCTGGAGGGGTTACATACAGGGTGTCAGAGTGGGGGATAAAAATGCATGGGTGGACATGCATGTAGGCAAGGGCACATATTCATCTGGATGCATGCATACGCCTAACTGGCAACATTTTGTAATGGTGTTACTCCCTTTGACAAGTCCATTAAAGAGGTGTTTCTGTCCCCTTTCACTCATCCTCTTCCAAAGACAAAGGTCCTTGCTGAAATGTGTTTGTGTTTTCCCTGCACTGAATGGCCAGAACTACAGTTGAAAGTGTCTTCTTCTCTGTTTTGGATTTATCCTTTACTCAGACATCAGGCCTTGGGTTTGTTGTCCTTTTCCTATCAACTGTGTTGTTTGGCTCATTGCAGTAAAACATTTACTGCTGCTCACTGTAATAGCAACCCCGTTATGTTACCATACACATAAGTGTCCATGATCAACTTAACGCTCTAGCTCCCAAAACTTTTTGACTTTTGCCTCCCAAAAATTAAGCAATCTACTTGTGACGCACCTGTTGTCATTTTTAGAGACCTTAAGGGGGTAAAACTCTCTTAACGTAGAGAATGGTCAAAAACAAGATGTCTACAGTCAAGCTGTGAGCTGGATGCTAATGTCAGCATGTTAACATGCTGATGTTCAGCAGATATTGTTGACCATCTTAGAGCGGACTAGCTGACAAGTCGGGGGATCACAGGATTTATCCCCTGGGGACCATAAGCCCCTCTACAGCATTTCATGGCAACCCATCCAAGAGTTGTTGAGATATTTTCTTATTAGCTGCTAGCTTGGCTAAAACTAAGCATCATTTTGTCCAGAAGAAATATGTTGGGATCTTGTGCTGGCGCAAGGTTTAAATATAGTGACCATGTCATTTCCTGTCACTCTTCACTCTCTCTTGTCTAATAAAGGCTGGCCTATTAAAAGAACAAAAATACTTGAGGAAATATGGTTTTGTTTCTCCCCTATCCCGTTAATCGTATTGCAAACCCTGTGGGGGGACCCTTACCACCCGGTTTGGATTGCCCAAGAGTCTTACCTTGTTAAGAAGCACTTTACTTACATACATCTAGATTGTCTAATATTATTCAGACATTGTTATACATTTAATCCCAGCATATTTAATGTTTCAAAGGAGGAAGAGATCTTATATTGAACAATCTGGTCAAATATCCCAAACTTGAAAACTGTAACTGGGAAATCATCATCGCCATCATCATCATACTACATCATAATAACCCTTCCAAATTCACAAGGCTGGTTAAAGTCACATCTGAGCATGTACAGTGACATGAATCCTGAATAATTACCAAGTCTGAAGGCATTTGACAATCTCTGATACAGTATTCAGGTCTGACTAACTGGTGACTCATCATTCAGCAGGCTGCATAATGTATCTGCAAAGGTCTGCATAGTCATTGTCTAACAAGTGACTGGCCGAAAGGCGGCTGTGTCTTTTATGATCGTCTCTCGTCCAGATAAGCTGACGACTTCAGAGTGAGTCAGTGAATTTGATTTCACCGTGGGGGAAGAGGAGGCGAGGAGTGTTATCTTCCTGCACTGTCCTTTCTGCGGCCCCCTTCGTCCTCACTCTCAGTCTTTCCTCTGTCCACCTCACTATTTTCCCTCCTCCTCCTCTCTCATCCACATCCTCTTCCTTCTCCCTTGGGTGGCCCCCTTCTCCCTCAGTCTCACAGCAATCAAAACAGTGAAGGCTAACTCTTCCCACTACTGTCCTGTTTCTCACACATTTCATGTTGCTACAGTCTTCTCTTTGATTTCAGATAAGTACAGAGAGATATTATTTTAATAATCTGAGTTGAGACTCAATAATTATGTAGGGGTGTGCGTCTGTCTGTACAAATAGGGCGTGTGTCATATGATAACTCGACTGAGGATGACATCATAGAATAACCGAGGCCCTTTCTCTCAGAAAATAAAGAGCTCCACAGCGCTACCTAATGGTTATGAAAATACATTACAGCATTCATCTACAGTACTACACAACTGTTCCCATAACCAGCTGTGGAAAAGGTATTCAAATCCTTTACTTTGGTAGTAACAATAGCACAATGTAAATATAGGCTACTCCGTTAGTAGAAGCATTTATAGTGCTGTATATTTTGGTTTATAGCAATAATTAACTTTTTTGATCAACTTCATCCGTTTTAAGTGTAACATCCAAATTTAAGAACTCAGTATTGTAGTCATATTTTATAAGCAGATCAAATATTTTATATTTAAAATATTAATCTGAAAAGTAAGTAGTAACTATATTTGATGAATGTAGTGCAGTTATAAATACAGAATTAATCTCTCTGAAATGTAGCTGCATGTGAGTATAAAGTAGCGTAAAATGTAAATACTTAGATAAAGTACAAGAACCTCAAAATTTTACTTAAGTACGGTACTTGAGTAAATGTATAGATATCACTTAGATCATTATACACTGAATGTACACAATATTTGGATCTTTGGATCTAATATTTGGATTTTTCATTAAATACAATCATGAGAAGGTAAACGATGGCTGTGTGCCAAAACACTTCAGGTACTAACTGTAGGATTCGACACAACAGTATTTGAGTATTGTTAATTTAATAATGGAAAGCTTGAAAGTCACTTTGGACAAAATAACCAAACACAAAGAAAGGAGGCCCCACCAACACATTTTCCTGTGCACTAAAAATCTGCAGGCTCACAGCCTCCGAGCCACACAGCATCTGAGGGGTCTCAAAGGACTCCACTCCCCATGGTGGGTTTAGGGGCAAACCGGCGTTCAAAGCAGCCTCGCCTCTGCCAGATTAGCCTTGTGCGCGGTGGATTTATACCTCCATGAAAGAGGTTGCCACTCAGGGCTCAGTAGGGGGCTGCAATCGGTTGATGCTAGACATCATCTCAGGCTGTCCAGGTTTGGACTGGTGTCTGTAGGGATGATAATAACTTTACAGCTTTACAACTTTAAAGATGTACATAGTAGGACTGAACATAGATTCAATATTGCCATGTATCATCTCACATTGGAATCATGATTACATGAGCCTTTACAAAATGATGTTGTCTAGATGAATGATACCAAGCAAATTCTGGTTAAAAGTTAACAAAATAAGTTATTGATGCTTTTGTTTTACATGTTTGAAGACATTTGTCTGATATGATGCATAACAATGATTGCATTGCATGAACATTTGTAATATATGTATGATGGAAAATATTCTCATAAATATAATATAAATTTCAACCCTATTGCATGGGAGCCCATTTCTGCCTGGAAAAGAACAAAACAGATGAAAAGTTAGTCACAATAAAAAATTAAATGCTCATGGTGAGTTAAATTTTTGACTTTTTTCCTCATAATTGTATCTTAGTGAGTAAAAGCTTTGACATGCTGTGAGCATTCATATTTTTTTATAAATAACTTTTAATGAATTTGTTTTCTCTTCCTGCCAGAATTGTGCTTCGATACCATTGCCCAACTCTTATACATGTCATGAAACATATCCCTGGTCCACAACCCTGGTGAACTTCCCATATCTAGATGATAATCAGCTCTACGCTGCTCATCTGTAAAACATAGAATGGATGTAACCACTCAATATGCAGTAGGAAAACGCAGCACATCACTAACAGTAGCTGGTTCAAATGTAAAACTATTGCAGGCCAACACTCATTGACGGCCCATTACAACAGTTACCAAACCATGGTATCCCATGATTTAACCATGCAGCAAAGTCTCTCCATCAAGTCGTTTCTGTATGTATTCTTTTTGCCCTAAAACCTATTGGTGCTGATCCAAAAGTCTTTTAAAACCATTTTAAATAATGGTGGTCAGTACAGCTGTCATACTGAACTGAAGTACCTTGTGCCGCTCTAAAGTAAAAGTAGACACAGGTTGCCATCTTGTGGTCAGAGACACTCAGTGTATAAATACGCTTAATTTCTTCTGCTTTCACCATTGAAAACCAAATCCACTTACTTCATGAGCATTTTAACACTGAATGAATGCCATTATCCTCAGCATTTTTATAACCCCATCATGTGAGAACGACTCTATTCACTTGTGTGTTTTTCTGTCTAGCTGTTTGGACCTACTGCAGAGGATAGCACCCAAAGGCCAGCACATGACAGCACGAGGCCCTGCTGCCATCATGTGACCAGTGTAAAGTGAGGTGTGTGGTAATCCTCAGAGTCCTCATAAAATGTAATCGCCAAGACATGGTCTTTGTGCTTGATAGATGGTGTCTTGATAACAGTTGACATAACTGACCTGGAGGCAACACGACTTGCAAGTTTGTAGACTTTCATCATTTATTCATCAAACTTCACTCACATTTAGTACAATCCATAAATTATTGTTAAAAATTTTAATTCATTGTTAGACTTAAGGGACACACACAACTTGCTTTATTGTTAAAAAACTATATAATATATATAGTTAGTTTTAGTGCAAATTTATTTCCTATCTGTTTGAAGAAATATATTTCATGCTGATTACTGAAGACGTTTAAGGGTAAGTTAGCACATATTGTAACAAAACAGTGTTTTGCTTATCTCTAGCTGTTTCTAATGACAATAAATCACATCATTAAATATGACATTTAAAAAAATTCACCAGTAGCATACATTTCTAGAAACAGTTACCTTGGATAATCCATAAACACATGAGCATTTTTCAGTTTTCACAGAAACTACATTATAGCAATGAAGTAGTTCCTCTGAAAACTGTTGACAACACATTCTCTGTGGATTAGCGTGAACAGGGACCTTGTTTCTGGAGACACATGCTGCTATTGAATTTTTCAATGCAGGAAGAAACATGAATGAAATTCGAGCCTCCTCTTTTGTATTCGAAAGTAAATATAAATCTCAGAGACAAATGTCTCAAAATATGGATAAAGAAAGACCAAACTTTTAGCCATTTCTGGGATATTGGTTCTTTTTCTGTCCTTTAGTGGTCCCCCTATCTCACACATTTCGGTTTTTTCAGTTGATTATCTGATTTTGTTCACCTGCCTGCCCAGCTGCATGTAGTTAAGTAAAGTTAATGTATAACATGTTTGACTGAACCCGTGTTACCTGTTCATTTGACAGTTTCTGGGGTTTTACCTATTTAGTTTTCCAGATGTTTTACACTGATAAGTGCAGTGCAGTGCTGTGGTCAACTCTTCCTCTCTTAAAACTCAGGAAAATGTCAACATTTTTGAGGCATGTGAAGCAGAATCCCATAAGAATACACTTGACTTAACTACTCATCTCATTGATAGAACAAAACAAACAAACACAAATCTATATTGTGTCACCTATGTAAAAATAATATGTGAACTTCAGGCTCCAGGTTACTGCTTCTTGAAAATCCTCCTAGCATCCACTCCATTATAGTTGTAACTCTGTGGGGGAAAGAGAGAAGTGTGTTGTGTTCTGGAGACGTCTATTGAAACAAAACATATTAACATATTGCATATTATTGATGAAACACATCTGGACCTACTGACCTGTACAAGCTCTCCTCCCACCAGAGCTCTTGTGGTGGTCAGGACCTTGTTGTTGTCTTTCCTTGTAAATTTTCCGTTCAGCGTGTCACCCTCCAGCTCCCACGTACCCTGGTCAAAAATATACAGTTGGTGTTAGAAGCTCTTTAATGCGCTTATGTTTTGTTACATTTGTAGTTGCTTGTTTTTGAAGAAGTTTTCCATGTTCAGTAAACCAGCATCCCACTTCCACTGTAAAGTAATTATTCACTGGAACTTTTTCATTGCTTTCAGCATTGGCTTTAGTTGGCTTGATTTCCACTTTCCCCATTAGCGATGAATCCATCAATCTTAAAAAATAAAGCATATTTTCCTAAAGCAAACCATTTCTTGTTGCGTTGAAATTACAAAACAGCACCTGGACCAGCTTCTGCTGTTGGTGTAATAATGTCTGAAGCACTTTAGGGCACTCACTGTGACTTCTGTGCCGTCAGCAAGGCTGTAGTCGAACGGGACGCCCAGGGTGAAGTCGATGTCTTTGGTGCGGAAGGTGCTGGACTCTTTGATGTGAAACTTGTCCCCCGTCTGCTCGATGGTGATCTTGAGGTTGTCGTGCTCTGCCAGCTTGCGCTTCATGACATTAATACCTTAATATTTAAACAGAAAAAATAGCTGGATTGGTGCCATTATGGGATGAAATGGTAATTATCCAAAGTGACAAAAAAGTGAAAAAACAAAATACTACTTTTGGATTTGTATGTAGTCTGCTTTCCAAGTATTGTGTCCAAGTCCAAAGAAAGATCTTAATTTAGCTACTGCTGCTATTCTGGGTAGCACCATAAACACCTCCAACATATTAACGCCTCAATGCACCCTGTAATACTCACACAGCAATGTCAAAAAATATATAACACACGACACAGTTACACACATTGCCCTTTATAAACTAGATCATAAGGCCAGAAAGAGCAGGGGAAAAAACAAAGAGCTGAAGTACAACATGACCTTAGTGACCCATTCAGAGTGATCTACACATTCAGGTCTTCACACGCTCACCCATTTGCTCCATGAACTTGTCATAGTTGTCGCTGCGGTCGACCTTCCAGGTTCCGTTGAATGCCATGGCTGCAGGCTCGCTGGGTTTGAAGGCAGCTGGTGATGAAGCACTAGCAGACCGTGGGATTGTGAATACGCATTGGCCTCCATTTATACACACCCCTCCCTTTTCCCTATCAACCACCCCCAACCTCCACCTCCCTCAGCTGGCATGGAAGATGCCCTTCTTTATCTCACTGATTATCTGGCTGCTGATGTGGCCATTTAAAGACTGTGTCAAATGTAGGGCAATTGCTGCACGACCTCGAGGATAAACTCATAAATAACTGGAGGCCAGCTTCTCTCGGTGCTTCTGGCACAGTTAAACAGTGTCACACAGTTCTGCAGGAGAGAGGGGGGAAAATTGAGTGGGCTATTTGTATGGCTGCCCATGGCAGTCACTCGACTGAGCCCCTTTCTGTTCCTCAATCTTTTCTCTGTCGCCCTGGTGCCTGGCATGAAAATGAGTTGTAAAGAACTTTCTATCTGACACTGACAACTTGAGCTGGCATGCTTACAAAGAAAGTAGAAAAAAGCCTGAAAACGTTCAGTTTGTCCAGAGAGTTAAAGGACCAAACCAGCGTGTTTGCAAAATTGTTGCACCTACAATCACATGCTCATTGTAGCCTACAACATTTTACAGTTAGTGACTGGGATTATGCTGACGTAGTATTTCCACAATTCCAGGCAGCCATTGCTTTTCATTCATGTCTGAACAGATATGAAAATCAATTAGACTTGCTTACTGTATGTGTGATCCATACATCCGTGAACCTCAAGCCTGCATTCATTTTTTTGTCAACATGGCCTCAATGTTGCATGGTAAACCCATCCCTGTCTGCTTACTATCTTTTTATGGGTCAGCCGCATCACACGGTCTTCATCAGTGGAAAGGGTTTGCCCAGTTGTCATGGAGATGGATCTGTTGACATGCAAGCTCAGAAGCTGCTAAGAATTTCATCCATAGCATGTTGAGGACTTCTTAATTGAATAGTCTGACATTTTGGGAAATATGCTTATAGTTGTTTTTTTTGCCGAGAGTTAGACGAGAGGGTTGATACCACTCTCGTGTTTGTGCGGTGAATGTGAAGCTAGAGTGAGCAGGTAGATAGTTTAGCTTAGCACAGCAACTGAAAACAGTGAGAAACAGCTCGCCTGGCTCTGTGCAAAGACAACAAAAGCCGCATCACAGCACCTATAAATGTTTTGTGCCAAATTATTTCTGGGCTGGAAGCAGAAACTTCCTGTTGTCACACTTCAGTTTTTATACAGATTCAAAAACAACATTGTTAATAAGTAAGCTATAGATCTGCTGGATGGGCTTCCTTTCAGCAGAACCAGGCTAGATGTTTTCCCTGTGTCCACTATTTAATGCTAAGCTACGCTAACTGGCTGCAGTGTTATTTTTCCAGTACAGACATGAGAGTGGTATCGATCTAATCATCTAAATCTCGGCAAGAGAGCGATTAAAAGGATTTCCCACAATTCCTTTAAGTATGAAAGTTCATTCTTTTCCTGATGAGTTCGTTGATGAAGATTGTGTGATGTGTTTGAAAGTCTGGAAAAAGCTAGCAAGTGGACACTGAGTTGGGAAAGTTTTTATCAAACTACTATTTCCAAGATCAAGAATGAACTTTTCCGCTCAACAGCACTTACTTCTCATATCATACAGAAATGAATAAAAACAGATGGACGCCTGGAGTGGTAGACAACACATCCAAATGTCTCTGATACAGTAGCATTGTTTGCAAAATGTTAGTTATGATGTAAAATACGGTTGATTTGTAATAAAATTGGTCAAATCATGTAAAAACAAACACTGGTATTATCCTTTAAAGTGCCAAAGTAGTTGTCATTCAGCTTGTGTCCTTAGACAGCGGGGCAACGCTGTGCACTCTGGGCTGGACTGTTGGATTGGGTACACTCAGAATACACAGTGCTTATACACCGAGAATACTGAAGACATTGTTCACACTCAGTCACCACAAGACTCCACTTCTATTAGAGAGAACATTAGCAGAGGAGCAGTTTGGGAATGAGACATGTAAATCTAATGTGTGCAGAAAGAGAAAGACACCTACACATGATGATAGCATACTTAATGTTTAAGCTATCACAGTTCAACACGGCTACTATTTCCATGTTCCTCGAAAGCTGCGCGGTTAAAAATACATTTGGGATTGAAGCTAGGATTCACAGACGAATGAGTGTAGTTTGTCTCACACAGCATGACGGATGTTGTTGTTTTTAATAGCTGGAGGATAAATCTATGCGGGAAATCCCAATTCCTGTGCTCAATTTATCTGATTAATGAGCTTTCAATGTTCAGTAACACAGGCAAAGAAATGATAGCTGTGATGTTTTCAGCCTCACTACAATATAGATGGGTAAACACTGAAACAGTTAAGCTAAGTTCTAAGTAAGTAAGTCCTTAAGTGTCTGTTTCAAATTTCACTACAGGGAAGGGAATGCCAGCTGATCTCATCTGAACTATTTTAAATGGTAAAATTTGACTTTAAAGTCGTACTGATTTTGTTGATAGATGTTTGAAGAGTTACGCAATCTGTTCTTTCACACAACTAGACTATGATGGATAGAAATCACATCTGAGTCGCGGATTGAACTTTGCAATGTTAACCTGGTTCCTCATTTCCAAGTGTAGACCTGAGGTTTATTTGATAGTTGTTGACTTTTTAAAGCCTTAGTACCTGCACACACACTGGCAGCTGGCCTACAGTTACATAACGTAAAAGGGATTTTTTGCAATTTATCTCAATGACTGTAAATGTCATTAAAAAGTAATGATGAGCATTGCGAGTTAGCATCTGATTATAGCTCTGTCTACTATCTCATAATGCCTTTTACTGCTGTCAATAAAGACAGTTTGTACTTTGACTCTTTATTGAACTCACCTGATAAAAATTTATACCATAGACTATGGGTGTCATCGATGTTTAAACTGACACCATAATGAGATTAAGACAGATGTAATTATAGTTTTATACATCTGATTTCATCAATGAAAAAACCACGCCCGGTCTGCTCTCCACCATGTTGCTTATGATGACGTTGCAGCCTGCGGAGACCTACTCCTACAAATGTTAACACCACCTCTCACACATTTCCAATATCCATTAGGGTTACGTACATATATGGCATTGGTCTAATCACTGCAGTCATTTATATATTTTTTAAAGTTTTTGTATTCCTTGCAGATTCTCTTTTTCCTCACCTTGATGTTTGACTTAAGCTGCTGGTTGTGAGGTGCCAGATGTACATACTGGTTCGCATGATTTAGCTAACTGAAACAATAAATCGATTAATCAATCGGTCAAATGGTTGACGGCCTGAAAATTAACCAGTAACTAATTTGATTTGACAATCCCACAACTGTCATGAGATTTTGAATCAGATGTTAAACTCTGGCCAGTGCACAGAAGTCCACGTTATCATCTTTTTCAAGCTGAGCCAGCCTCACCTCAATCCAGTGAGAAAAGCGCAGACAAAGCCACTAATACAGAAATCGATCGTGCGAAATAACCAACATAGCTCATATTATGGAACCAATTGAGAAAATTAGTTTTAAAGGACCTTAAGTCATTCTTCAAGCAAAACCACACATTTGTCTGTGTTTTGGACTGTACAATACATGTAATATATAGATGTCCCCTTGGGCTCTGGGAAATGCATTTCTCTCTATTTTGTAGACCAAGCAATTAAACAGTTAACCTAGACAACATTTGGCAGATTAATCAAGAATTAAAACAATAGTTGGAGTCTGAACCAAAAGTTTCCAACACACCAATATGTTATTGTAGTTTAAATTTAACATATATACCATACATTCCCATGAGGATTTCTGTAAATACAAACTTATTTGTCTAAATATTTTTCCATCACTAGGAGATGTAGTTGTCTTCAGTTAGCTTGTTTGCTTTAATTTAATTTAAAGTGCCCTGAGTTGATATTGTCATTTATAATCAAACATTTTATGATATCCACTATGCCTCTGCTGCTGTGCCCAGAAACTCTCTTCAGTGCTGTAGTACTCCATCTAGTGGACCACTGACGCAGCTGCTGTGTGTACTGCACGTCCTTCCCTGGCAAACTGACAGAGATGATAATGTTCACGCTGCTAAAACAAATATTGAGATTTGGGTGAAACGTTTTTAGGAGTTGCTGCATTTTGGGGACAAAATTTTTGCTGAGTTTAACTGACCACACTGAGCTATTTAGAGTTTTTCGTCTTTAGTGTCACAGCTTTGCCAATTAAAAAGCAGTCTTATAAGAAGAATTTATTTTCTGATTACAACAACTTTATCTTAAATTTATAAATCAGGTTTCCACTGCCTTTAAGACAAAACTTATCATTGCCTGCAGCATCTGATTGCAGTCCAGAAAAGCCCCAGATGCATACCTACTGTAAGAAAAAAACAACAACACAATCCTGTCCTAAATATATCCCTGTTGCCTCTGTGCAGTAAGTGAAAGTCAATGTTATTGAGGCTCAGCAATGAGGCAATATTTGAATTTCAAATGAGCCTCAGACAGTAGAGAAAGCTAGCATTCAGTCACCCTGACAAGAGTGTACACGAAAAGTGAAGAGGTGAGCACATGGCACGGCGTTGACAAATAGCTGGTACATTATGCTGAATGAGAAACACTGTTTCAGAGAGGGGAAATGGGATAATTGATCCAAATTAGGAAAGAGTGACCTAAAGCACTTTGTGAGTGCCAGCGTAAGGCAGAATGTGACTGGTGTCAAATGAAGTAGGAACTTACACTCCCTGCATGTATAAATACAATGATTGATACAGTCGAATGAAGGAATTTGTGCAGGTCCATTTGGTAGAGAGAAGAACAGCATAATAGCAAGAGTAAAACTATTTAAATCAGCAGGAGATACTTAATTGAAAGACCTTCAAGTTAGTTTTACAGCAAGGTTACAGCATTTTAAAAACTCTTTCCATTACATATTTAAAATTCAACGTCTCAAAACCGTGAAATAATATAAAAACAAATCCTTGTCTTAATTGTTGGCTCTCTGCTTGGTAATGGCTTCTCCCCTATCTCCCACATTCAGCGGCTCACCCTTCCATATTTATTTTTCCTGCATCGATGGTGCATTCCAACTCTGAGAGAGGGATTATACGCCTGGCTTGGTCTGCATCCTACAGCCTCTGCTGAAACTGGTGCTGCCACCTACCACAGGACCTCGGCTGCTCCAGGGCTACCAGCATGGCTTGGGTGTGGGTTTGTAAATGATCCGGGACCAGGCGCCATGCAGTGCCACCCCCCGAGCAGACCCCGAAACAACCCTGGCATGCATATGTACATAAACTCAGTAGTATCTGAAAATACTTAACCTTTTTACGTGAATTGTCAGACTGGTTGGTGAAGCAGTTCATTAAAAAAAAAATCCTGAAATGGAAAGATTTTTTTTGTGTTCCCGAACCTGCAGCTCAATCCAGATCTGCACGCAAATTAATCACCATCAGCACCATGTGCAACTTTTCATATACCAGTGTATTTTAAAAAGTGTATTTATCAAGTATTTATCATATACCCGGATGTGAGGAAAACTGATGATATGTGATCATTATATTAGGTGACATATTTTATAGGGGAACATTTTGCACCTTTAATGTAGATGTAAAGTCTGTGTTGATGGTAAACGCAGTCAATTGCATTTGTGTGTGTTGCTGCTGTCTGTAAATTTACTTGACAGACACGCCCTGACAGGTAACAATATAGCTACATGTGAAAAAGAAATGGTCAAATCAAATGCAGGAATATGTTTGCTTATCCACGTTGTGTAACTTTGATTAGCACCCAGCAGCTAGCTTGCTCAGAGCTGTAGTGGCACGCTGGGTGGGCGTGGGTGTCAGAAGCTTGTGTGCAATGCATCCTGCTACATGGGGGCACATGTAGGCTCCGTGAGCAGGAGAACTTGGTCAATATAGCACCAATGAGGAAGCTTTAATTGACTGCATTTACCATCAACACTGACCAGACATCCACATAAAAGGTGCCGAATTTACCCTTTAAGATTCCAAGATATGTTTGTATTCTGCAATCTGTATGTTAAATCTTTGGTATGTTAGCATTTGAGTCTTTACAGTAATAAATTCTGATAATAATTTGTATGAATTAAAGATAATCGTGTCTGATTAAATGTGTTCTGATTAAAAAGTTTGAGTTGCTTTTTCCAAAAGGTCCACGAGTGTGTCTGTGTTTCTGTATATAAATGGTCCTTTAAAATGGCAGAAGTCATATTGTACCACCTAAGAAGGTCATTGGAGTTTAGCAATAAATGTAAAACATGAAGCTATAATTCCCACACTCCAGCTTGATTGAAGAGATGTTAATTACAATCATCTCATTTCCCTTGGCTGATTTTAATTTGCACTCAGTGCATTTGACCCAATTTTGTTTTAATGAAGTTGGCATTTTCAGTAAAGTTCAGATGACTGAAATGTTTCCGCAGAGACAACTTTCGGGTTTACATTGCAAGGCCAACACTTTCAGTTCTGTGTCAGACATTTTACTGTATATTAAACAGATTTCAGTTCAGCTGACTGTCATCAGTGTTTTGTCGCTTCTCATGACAACCTAACACCTTCTCTTCCTCGGCAGATGTCCACGTACTAATTGCTCAATTCAACACATGGGCAAACAAACAGAGGCTTGTTCATAATGTGTGTGACCATGGTGCAAACCTTCGACCCAAGTCGTTAAATTGTTTAATTGTCATCAATAGCCACTTGTCATTAAATACTCCACAATTACTCTTCCACGAGGGTATAAGGTGACTGTAAGTAATATTCTGTGACAAGCATCTTCATTCTCACAAGTTGTTCTAATACCCTTGTAGTTCTTCCCACCTAATCTTGACATTTCCTCTCCACTCCTCGGTCGCTGAGGGTTTTGTGCCAAGAGGACGAACTCTAAGCTCTTAATTGCAGGTGGTGTGTGTGTGTACCCTTTTCCCCAATCCCAACCCCTTTTGTTCGCAGCGCTGTGGGAGAAACAAAGGCTCCTTTTTTTCACTCCCTGCCTTGACTCTCAGAACTAGCGTGGGGACGAAGAAAGGATTAAGTCAACATTTCTCATGACCTCTGAAGCTTGGGGTTGGAGGGAAGCTTGTGTGGTGCTTACAATAGGCAACATGGCAGAGGTGTTTGTGTGTGTGTTTGTGTGTCGAATGACCAAAGTGGTGGAGAATTCAACAAAAAATTAATTGTACTGCAGCATAATGACAATATACACACCTTAAAATACTTCGCACACATACCCATTCGATATTAGTGTGCCTAATATCCAGACATTCCCACAAATCAGTAATCAAGTGCAAATACAATCCTGCACGGTGCAGCTCAAAAAATCTCTCCTGCTGAAATAGAATGAGTCATAAAGCATGGAGCAGGCTGCTACAGTTAACTGTTGTTGTTCATTTGTTTCCCAGAAGCTCCATTTTGGCTAATTAGTCTTGACAGTAACTTTTCCCTGCGGTGTTGATTAGATCTAATTAATGACTGCAGGCAAGATGAAGGACTGGTGCCCTGAAGGAGCCATTTTCATTCATCCCAGGATAATTGAAGCTGTCCTTTTTTCCCCCACAAAGACAAAACTATTCTCCTATTTTTATTTCGTGGGTTTTTGTTCTCATTGTTATTGCTTTAAAAAAAAAAAACTGGTGTTATAGTATTATTTTGAGCATTTTACGGTGTCAGCAGAGGTCTATTGATTTCATGTGATGTCATGTCCTTGTAGTCGAGTTGTGCCTTTGAGCAAAGTGCTGATTCCCTAACTTCACGTAAGTTCATGAATATGAAGCAGGCAGTGCTGGGGGGGGGGGGTAAAGCAAACACAAGCAACTTTCTCTGGATTAATCAAGTTTAAATGGAAATCGACGACTGCAAGTGTATATGTTGCGATAAGACTTTGTAAAACAACGATAAGTTTCTTCACCAGTAAGCTCCCCCTGCTCTTTTCTCCAACATTGCATCAAACAATCATAATCTTTCCATAGTTACTCATCCACAGCTGCCTGCCATCTTCCATCAGTTCTATGGAGTGGAGACCTTTAGGGATTAGATCTGAGGTGAATGTCTCATAGGAAAAAGACCATGCCGAACTACGCATATTGCAAGGGAGCAGATAGTGAGGACAATCTGATTAACAGTGTGAAAATGTTCCTTATCTGCGATGACTTGAAACCTCCATACAAAGACAGCAACAGCCAGAGAGTGAGAGAGATGAGATGATTAAGGTGGAGATGGATTCGTCACGTATGTCCAACATCTGCCAACAAGTCACAGCAAACATTTTGCAGTTCTTTAAGTGGCCAAACTCATCATTAACAACTGAGAGTGGCTATATTTTTATCCAAGTGTTGTATTTTTATTTTTGTATTTGTCTTAACTTGATCAGCTTATGTGCACTTTTTAACAAAGTAAAATAAATTTCAACATATATTTTTTCAGAGAAGAAAAATGTGTTTGTACAACAAGCAAGGTCTGCTGCTACGTACTTGGTTCAAATGCAGACTATGTGCACTCATCAAGACTTCTTTTTGCACTAGACTTAAAGAAATCATGAACAAAACAACTCAACCTCACCTTAACCACACTCACTTACAGTAAACATGGACAAATATCTCAAACATAAGGCTGCGCAAATCATACTTTCACATTAACAATCATTAACAACAATCTCATTACACTATTCAGTTCAAAAACTGAAAAGTTAAAAAAATTAATGTAAATGATAATCATCATCTTCCAAAAATATAAACTGTGTTGTTTCTCTTGTACTTTAATGCTTCTGTGCTGTCAGTTCTGAAGCCAACATGATCCATTATTGTCTATGGAAACTGGTCTTGTCCCCCTTCCATACATCAATGCGGTTGGTCCTATTATCCTGGTCCTTCATTCCTATGCTGGTGCAAGCCATAACCCAGAGCAGAGTACAGTATTTTCATCAACCCCTTGGCCTATATAGCTATCCCACATTTTCTACGACATGCAGTGTGTAATGACTGCATGGTTGGGGAGAGATATGGGGGCTCCTGGTGAGCGTTGCAGGGGCTGGTGTCGGTGTGTCTTGGAGCTCCTCAAGTTTATCTGGAGATACTCTGGAGTCTGATCACGGACTTGCTTCCATCACCACCTGCTCACAGATATCCAAATAATTACCTGCGTACTAATGTGGGTGTTGGTCCTTATCTGCAGCCAATCGTAATGAAACATGATGGAATCGCTTCCATTGCTCATGGCATTGCTCATTTCTGATTAGCAGTTTCTGTTGTTATTTCTATTTTTATTTTATATACTTCTTCTTATATTTTCTCTATTTAACTGTATTTATTTCTGTCCTTGTGCTTCTGCAGCACCTGCATTCCCCCCTGGGCATATAACAAATATTGCATTTATGATTGTGAATTAATCATTTTACCATCTTTTATTGCCTTGAATGCTTACAAGAAAAATAAATAAATAAAACTTGTTGCAAACTGCACAGGCCTGACTTGACAAGTGGACCAGTCACTAATGCCAAAAACTAAGATACTGATTGTCAGAGATAAATTGACTTGTTTTGTGTGGGAAAAGTCTGGCATTCATCCATCACTACAGGCAGGTTTACAGAACAGAAGAAGAAGGGTTGGGAGGGTTACTAATTACTTATTTAAAAATTTAATCAGTAACGTAATCCAAGTACTACAAAATAAAAGTAATGTAATCTGATTACTTTTAGTTACTTTTGGATTACTTACTTCAATGCCAAATAGGCAAATGAAAACAAGAGAAGTATCAATGATGTATTTTCTGCTCAGTGTATTTTAGAGAAACATAAAATAACAAAATTTCATATATAAATGTTTTTTATTTTATATTTGCACTATGTCACCACTATGGCATTATCTCACTCATCAATGACAAAAACATTGGCAAGTCAGCAGGACGACAACTTTTAAAATACGTGTTTTCTGAATGGAGTTCGGATTGATCAGGTCAACGACAGCTGGAATAAAGTTACAGACACACATTTATAGTTATACGAAAGAAGCTGTTTTCAATCACAGAAAGTAAATTCACTCAAGTGATAATTTTTTTGAATGAAGAGTTGTGTTTATTGTTCCATGTGCCATGGTCATGATCACATAAAAGATTAGTTAGTACTTTAACACATCCTGAAGTTTGTATGTAATCAAGCTGCCCAAAACCCTGGATTCGCTTTCGGTGTGAACGCACCTTAACGGAATACAGTTAAATTTTTTTTGTACCCTGACTACGTAACGGCGTTACATGCAATTCGTTACTCCCCAACCCTGAGAAGAAGTGATGAGTAATAGTCTGTTCTCTATTTTCACTGGCAAGTGCAGATTTTAAGAGATAATTTATGATGTATAGCAACACAGCCTGTAAAGAGGTTTCCCATGTCTTGTTAGCTATGGATGGTAATGTTGTCAGTTGGCCTGTCTGTCGGTCTGTTGGTCCACAACTTTGGACCACACTGAAATATCTCAACAGCTGGATGGATTGGCATAAAATGTAGTGCAGATATTCTTGGTCCCCAGAAGATGAATGCTTTTGACTTGGGCAATCTTTTGACTTTTCATCTAGCACCACCAGCAGGTCAAAGACTTTACTTATCCTGAGAAACATCCACTCAATAGATGGGCAAACAGTGGATGAATCCTAGAGACTTTGGTGATCCCATGACCTTTACCCTAGCACCACCATATTCTGTTGAGATATGTGGTTTAAGTGAATGTCTCGACAACTGTTGGATGGATTGTAATGAAATTTGGTACACAAAATTATGCCCCCTGCATGATGAATTATAATTTATAATCATGTCAAATTGTAATTTGTCCAATACTTTGACCAAATACAGTAACACTTTATAATACACTTTCACATGTACTGGTTCCCACTGCTGCTAAATGTATTACTCTGGGGAACAAGGCAGTAGCACATGGCATTTTAGGGGAAATTAATTATACTCTAGGTATATTTATAAATACTGGGTACCTACAGAGTAACTGGGAAACAAAATTTTTGGGGAAATTAGTTTTAATAACACTGGCTCGCAATAGTCTTGTTTTCTTCCAGCAGACCTACATTTAAGTACCAGAACTTGTTAGTATTTCATTGGTACCTGATTCATACCCAAATACGTGCAAAACAAATGACCCATCAACTCCCATCAACTTCAGCAACATTGTATTTAGTCCATATGTAAGCATGCTAATATGCTAAACTGCAATGGTAAACATTATATCATCAAAATCAGCATGTTAGCACTGTCACTGTGAGCATGTTGCCACAGAAGCTGTGCTAAATGCAAAGCTGTAATTGCATAGCTGTAGCCTTTCTCCTCCTTGTTGAACTAAACATTTCACTAATAATCATTTCTAGGGAGGGAACTTGGTTATTGGTTTGAAAGACTGACAGGAGGCTGGCTCAGCTCTGGCAGAACTTTTCCATCCCGCTCTTTATGTATCTCTACACCTGTTTAAATCCTGCTCCTCCCACCACTCTCAATGCCCGGCATGACAGACATACAGCTGAGCAGGACTCCCGGGGTCTCAACAATGGCGAACTTTCCTCAAACACAGGGGAAACATTTGGGAATTACGACGTAAGTTTTTCAGAGTCAATCACCTAGAAAATAGAGCCCATGAATGGATGACTAGACCAATATATGGCCATTTAGGCACAGAGGGCTAACCAAAGAGCACAGTCAGGTGGAAGGAATACAGGCATGCTGGGAGTTGAGGGTGTAAATTAAAACTCGCCCACGGATAAAAAATGTGGAACAACCTTTCTCACGTTTTTAGAGAATAGCTGTCAAACTGGCATGAGTCAATTGTTGCTTGGATGTGCATGAATAAAAATGTCGTAGTGAGTGATTAGCTTTTTATTATTGTCATTGTGCAGCGGCATATTTTGCCACATTTTGATGTTGAAAATGATAAGATTTACTACACACACACACACACACACACACACACACACACACAACCACATACTCCTCATGCTGATGCATCTACTTGTGCAATTACTCACACAAAGTTTTATCTGCCATCATTATTCTCGCAGTTGTGAATTATTCATGAGACTGGAATCTCATGAGCATGTGCCGCCTTGCAAGCTCAAAATCGCAGTTTCGCATTTGTTCCCTTAGTGCCAATCAGTGTCATCACTGTTCAGCACAATATATTCAGAGGATGATTGAGGACATTAAATATTATATTGAACTGCATAGAATATTGCAGTTTTAGCAGTAAACTCTAATCATGAAAGAATGTAAAGTAATGTTTAAGTAAATGCAGATTTCTGTTCAAGATTAGCATTGTTTTATCACATATCTCTATTGACAATACTATACACTACTTAAATTGGGGAATGTGCTGCGTCCCGACTCCCACACTTCACTGCAGCCCATTTAATAAACATGTGCATAGCAAAATCTGATTACATGAGGCTCCTAAAGACTCCTAAACCTTTATTTCACAGTGAACCTCTGAACATGGCAAGATTGAGTTCCTTTCTTTAATAACCAATATCTATCTGCTGTTCTGTGGTAAAAGTAACATCATGTGCCAAAAACAGCTTTCATCCAATATTCCCAACATTCTGTCCTTCTGTCCAAACGGAGATTGATAAACATCATGGCATTAATTGATTCAATGCAATCTATTCTTGGTGTTAGCTCATGTATCCCTTTCAGTCATGAATGGCTCAATGTACGGTATATCCACATCCTTATTATGAACTACTACCAAATTGTCCTTGCACAAGATTATGCTATGTATTAAAAGGAATGCTAGAGGAAAAAACGGCCTCCCTTCAGCATGAAGTTTAGTTATGAGTAGCAATCAATAAATATTATCAAAGATTATTATATCATGTATAGTTTTGTTACAGTGGCTGTAATCTAGTATTTCTGTAATTTTATATCTTTTTATAGACTCCCTCTTGGAAAAGTTATTTTTGTCTTCTTTATATGTAGCATGCATACTGCTGGAATAGTTTATGCTAATGTGTCTATTTAATTCGACTACACATCTATGTTGCTAACCTGAAACAGAGACACAGAGAGTCACAGTTTCACGTGGTAACAGTTTGTACATGTAATTTTGTTATTCCAAAGTACAACCACAATCATTTCTCAATCATTTTTAATGTTCAGATGTTGCCCTAAAATTATTTACGTTATTTTGCTGTGCACTTATTTCTTGGCCACTACACTACAAGGGCACTTTTAAAATGATATAATTTTAAATATATTTATTAATGCATGTATTGGTATATGACTGGACTTGAATTGAGTTTTCTCCCTATTATCCTGGCTTACAATAACACAATGACAGTTTGTTTTGGGAACACTGTTTACTCAAAGTTCCACCAAAGGGTCCTTGTTTAAAAAAATTTCACACCTTATTAACCTGAGCCATTTCCTTGTAGTTTTACTTAGATCAAAAGAGCGATTGTATTGCACATAGTCAGGTAAATCCACCTGTGGACAGAGAACAAAAAAAACTTTTAAAACTTTTAATTTCCTAGCAAAAATTCATTTAAAATTTAGCAAGATTTTGAGATCTAATGTAAAACATTCACACATGTTGCTGCCATTGCTGAATGCAAAAACAGATGTAAGTAGCAATAGGGGTGTTTAACACAGTAATTAAAGGTATCACAGTATGGGAAAATCTAAACACAAATAAACTGTAACGCTTAGCCACAATGTGCTATAACCTGAAAATTCACCTGTGTTTTTCTCAGTGGGCACCCTATGAGAAATAGGTGTTTTTCCCCTGCTGAAACCACACTTTGATGTTTTCCCCCTGTTGTGTTCGGCTTTTGTTGTTGTTCTATGCTGGCAGGATAGCAGGGCTTCAGAAGCTTTTCGAACCACTATTTTCATGGTTTAAAGATTTCATCTCATTTGCTGGCCGAGAAAGTGTCATGCTGTTGTGGAGTGGTGTTGTTTTGTTGTGAGGGGCAGCCTCAGCTTGTCTCCCTCATCGGGGGGCCAAAGTACCCTGCTTGCTATAGGAAACCAGACTGGCCTTAATAAGACAAAGTCCAGGCATTGATTTGACAAAACAGCATTTGGAATTAGATGTTGCAGCACAAGCAAATCACAGCTGGGGTAAAAACAATTCTCCCATCAGGGGGCGGTCATCCCTTAGGGGACTCCTGTACCCCCTGCCTACCTGAGAGGATCAAAGAAATGCCTTAAAGACAAGGGGGACACGTTTGTCAAATTTCAGGTTGAAAACCTAAATCCTAAATCTTTTCAGAGGGAAAAGAGGAAACATGGATTAGCTTATTAGCTTAACAGGCTAAAGGCTAATTACAATAATTCTTCCCAGTGGTATTAGACAGGTTGGTATTTGATTATTTAAACTACAAAATAAATGACAGAAGTGCTAGAATATGCAATGTGATACAAAAGAAAGTTCAAGGTCCCCTTGCTAGCTTTTTTCCCCAGAGTTTTCAACCACATCTCACTGTCTTCATCAGCAAACAAATCTTCACTGATGACGAGATGACAACTGTTAGATGTAGGGGAAAGTGAGAAAGAATAAAAACTAGTTAGTGGACTTTGAGTTTAGAATGTTTTTTTTCTGGACCAAACTATTATTTCAAAGATTGGATTTATTTCAAAGAATCATGTGGTCAGGTTTTCACAACTTTTCTTTAAATTCATTTTCATCTACACTCACCCTCAGGTGTTTGTAGAATAAGCTACTTAAAAGGTGATGAACTGAGGCCTGTCATTAAAACAAACACTTGTGAAAAAAAAATACAAACAAAAGCCACTATGAAGTTAATCACTTGTCAAAGGGTTCATTATTATGGGAGAGGGACAGGCCTGACAAGAATCAGACAAAAGCAACACAGCGGAGGCACTTTCGTTACAATGAGCCTCTCTACCGGTGCTGTGGTGACATCAGAGGTCCTCTAAGCTGGTCTTTGTATCCTTTCCTCGTACGCCTTGTCTTTTGGGCCGTCCCCCTTCTTCTCACCAGCAGGCTGTTTTCTTGTCCTCTCATTAAGCCCTGATCCCAAAATTAGAAGCCCTCCAAGCACCGTATCTGACCACGCTGCGACCCTGCATGCCATGTTGAGGAAAACACAGTGGCACTTTTTGGTGACAGGTATGCTGCCCGTAAATGGCGTGTCAAACACAGTACATTTTGGAGGAAAGGTCCTGGCTACATTCATTATGTTCAAAGTGTTATTTTAAATTTTAAATGTTACTCTTCAACTTCATAGAAGTCATAGGAGGAGCTTTGGGTGGATGGTGGATGTACAAAGGGCAGGATTTTTACACCTGAAAACATGGAAAAACAGTAATCATGCCAAGAGTGGACGTTGTAGGGTAAACAGTTTAAACATATTGTCAGTCAGTGTTCAGTGGATATGTCCAGTATGAACATTTGCGACTTTGCAGATACATACATTCATTAACATTTCCTCACCACTTTGATAAAAAAAAAATGGACACATTACATTTCTTTCAAATCATTTTTGTTGTTGCGAAATAGTATAGTTTTTAAACAAATTTGAAAGTGCCATGAAGGTTTGAGCAACCCGGTCTCACTCCCAAGTCGTCACATATGGACACATGGTCAAGAGTCATAATCGTCAGTTTGTGACGCACTAGGGATCCCTTTGACGTCATAGTTCGACGTATTGAGAGAAGCCCTGTTGTGTCAGTTTTTGATGGTAAAGGCAAGTATGATATTTAAGAGAAAAGACGAAGTAAGGAGGTGATTGGGGTGGATAGAGGGCCAGAACCCGGACCTTGAAGCAGGAGAACAGGGTTTGTGTCCCGTGCGAAACAAAACATTAAATGTTTTTATTTAGGCGAGTGAGGTAAATTGATATTAACGTTAGTTAACTTAAGTCTTAATTGACATACATAGCTATTTTAACCCAAACCATGATCTTTTCCTAACCTTAACCAAGTAGTTTTGTTGCCTAAACCCAACCAAGTACTTTCTGTGCCTAAACCTAACGAAACTGCAACGTTTCACGACTTTAATTATGCGCGTTTCAACATGGCAATGTATCGAAACATTACGTTTTATCTTGAAAGTGTAACCGGATATTGCATATTTATTGTTGCTAAGCGTTGCTAACTTGACTGTGGATCCCTAAACGTCAATAATTGATGCAAAAGGGCTACCCAAGTCTTTAAAAAGCGACGACAAAGGGCCTTGACCATGCGTCAGACATTTGACGAGTAGGGGAGTGAGACTGTGTTGGTTTGAGACAAGCTTAGCTAAATATAGTAAAGTGATAATAAGTAAACTAATTAAAAATAACAAGTTTATGGGCCAATTGTTCCAGTATTTGCAGATGACGCTTCTTTGTACGTTAATGTTAGTATCTGTAAATTCATTTACTTCAAACCCAGCACATGCCCACTTTCAACGATCCATAAATAAATTTCAGCCACTCAAGTGAGCCTAGATTTTCAAGTCATTAAAAAACTGGCTTAAGGGCAATCGTTTTCCAGCTTAAATAAACATTCAACCTGTTTTGTTGATGCAACACTAAGCCTTGGCACATGGCAGAGAGTGGTTTGAAAGGAAACACTGTTAAATGCCTCACAGCTTAATCCTTCCTGTTGGACGCTGAAGATTCACCAACCTGACACCAACAGTGACTACTCATTTGTGTCACTGGTGTATATGACTGACTTTTGTAAACGCTAATAGCGATGATTGTTTCACCTTGCACTTTCACACAGATTAACACAGCTTCACTCACAAGTTTAAAAACAATATTATGTACTGAGTTTGACAAAGAAAATCCTAGACCAACTTCATAGACATCATGATCCAATAAAAGTACCTTTTGTCGAAGCTTAATGAAGTTTTTAAACTCTTGTATAGCTTCAAATATGGTAGAGTACTTTCTCACACTCTCTAAAGCTTCATGAAAAGGATCTTTACCAAAAAGTGAATGATGGCAATGATAAGCTGTGTTTGCGATTCAGGGCGTCATGATCAGATAAATTCCCTCAAGCCTGTGAACATAAGGTTGCAGTTCTTAGAATCTAAAGCCCGCATTGATGTTGGGACTCCAGTTGTACAATTATACAACTTCTAAACTGATAAAAGACCCCATTTATCTTGGGTTTTGTAGATGCGAAGGAGTAAGATCTTCAAAAAGTTTCCCCAAAGAGTCCCACATTTGTAAATGTTTTTGAAAATGGTGCTTTGTTCACACCTGTGGTCAGCACTTTATTTTGTATTTTTTTTCTTTATCTGAGTGTAATCTGCATGCAGCCAGCATTTTGCAGTCTATAGTTCTGAATAGACTGCAGTGTGAATTGTTATCTCTTCCTCTGTCTCTGTCCCTGACTGACTGTGGTTCCCCAGCGGCTTTGAACCATATCCAGGTGTCAGTCCATGTAGATGCATGTTGCCATGGTGTGAAGGAAGCAGGTCTTACTTGAAATCCGAATCTTTCCCTGATGTCACGCCATGTAATGCAAAACATCTGGTATGATGCATTGTTCTTACAGTAAGTGTTTGGAAGTTATATATGAATCAGTTGTCAGTTTGGCCATGATTATTTACATTTATTGTTTTGCAGTAAATTATCAAAAGTGTTCATTTTCCATGGATCCTCTGCATGACTTACAACAATTAACTTATCAGAGTGCCACAAAAACTAAAATGGCTGGCACTTTCTTTTGACAGTTAGGAGTGTAGAGAAAGTGTGAAATCGATTTGCTCTAAAACAACAACAGCACATAAGCTGGGCCAGGATATGACTAAATGACAATACACAAGATTCTGTAAACTCTTTTACAATATAGCCTAGTTTATGTACCACCCACAGTCAAGGTGTAGGTTTTTTTTTTATGGCTTCAGAACAATGTTCTATTTCCAACCTTGAGTTGCCCTAGACATGTAAAGAGGAATGAATTGGTGGACTCTGATTCATTTTTGTTTACTTTTTTTTGTCATCATTAGAGACATTCTGTCTTGCATTTTGCTTTGCAATGTTGCAATCAAAAAATGCAATGTTTAATAAGAGAACTGTCCAAAACAACAGCAATTATAAGTTTTTTTGAGATGTTTAGAGTAATTGAAGTAGCGTTTAAAGATTCCTTTTGTAAATTGAATATCTTCAAATGCATATGTCTCATTGCATATGTTGCCAGTGGCTTATTTGTTCAATGAAATAAAAAAAGTGTGACATTTTGGATACCAGCATACGTTCTTGTCTCCGCCTCCATATGACTGAATGCCAAGTAAGGCCAGGTACTGTGTGAAAAATGGTAACGTGCAACAAGTGAGAGGTAAAACAAATAAACAACATGTGATAAAAATAAAGGGTATTGTGATCTTTCTGCAAATGTTGTATCACGTCTCAGTGGTTTCCTTTGTTGGAGTTCATGAGAACAGTCGCATGTATGCAGGACAGCAAAGACAAAGACAGCAGGACAGGCTAGGTCAGTATTTAAAAATCTGTGCGAAAAACTTTAAAGCAAGTCTGGATCAGCTGCCTCTCCGAAATGTACTACTGCACAAATGGCTAATTTTGTGTACAATAATATTCCATTTACATACTCAGAATGTCAGCGGTTTTATATATATATATATATATATATATTCTCAGCAAAACATCAAGTACTAATTTTTCTGCTTCTCTGTAGGTTTCATGTTTCGTCTAATCTCAATAGCAACTCACATCTGATCTGTTTGCAGATGCCAGTTGCTATCAGAGACAATGTTTAACAATTTCTAAGCTGTTATTGTCTGTAACTGAAAGCCTGGAAGAGTTTCCCATAACATCCTGGCAGAGATGTACAGCACTGATGTCTCTCTGTGCTCTACATTCATCTGATAGCACACTCACCTCTGTCTTTACGCTTCACCTCCCCTTTTCCTTGTTTATCGTTTGGTTCTCAACGTTCCCCTGCACTTTTAATACTGTCACTGCAATCTGGACATGTTTCACTGTAACCCGGTATCACAACAGTGAAACTATTATAGATTTGTGGGAAGTGGAGAACTATAAGGATGACACACATTTAGAACTTCTGATTGGTGATTATAGCAGCTTCGAGGATTTCTCCTTGAAGCTGCTATAATCACCATTTAATATCAATAATGAAACAAATTACTACTTAAAATGTGAAAGAGGTTGTTAATAGTTATGAACCCACAGAGAGTTATCACCCAATTCTGCAGTTCCTTTTTTTAAATATAACGTTTTGTTTTGTTTTTGCAGCCCACAACTTAACTGTTCAGGGTTAGTCTCATTGTCCAGCACCAAACAGCTGACAAAGTTCGCAACTAGCTGGTGAACATAGTGGAGCATTTAGCAGCTGAAGAGCCAGATATTTTTCTCAGGAGTTGGTGGAGACCAAAACAGAGTTACAAGAGGAGTGAATACTGGTCTTTCACTGGGTGGCCAGAAACAAATCTTCAATTGAACTATAATGTTACTCTGTGTCTGCTGAATCTGTACAAAGCAAACACGCTTGTCATAAGAACTTTATAAAATAAAGATAAAAAAATCAGTGATGCATCTACTGCCCCCCTGTAGCTGAATCATCAATTAATGAAGGTTTCAATGACTCTTTTAATGTTTCCGTAAGGCATAGATATTTTTGAATTACAACCATGCTGTCCTTTTCTGACTTTCTAAAGAGGCAACATCAGATTTAGTGTCTAAAGACATCTGAAGACACTCACAGCTGGGGGAAATCTTTTCAGCAAATAGAAATTAACCAGAATCCTTTGCCAATAGGATATCGTCAAAAGATCCTTTCACTCGACACCCTGTAAACACTGCTTTGGAATTCGGATTGTTTCTTATTTGTATACGAGAATGAGAAGAGAGAGCATCTCCCTTCCATTAGGATTTTTAGCTCAGTGACAAGTGCCAAAGTATTGCATTTTATCAGAAATAATCATTTCATTTATTTGCTCAGGACCATAATCTTATGGTATGGAGCACAAAGAAGACATAGCAAATAACAGAATGACGGCAGACTGCTTGATAAACAAAAAAACAGCTATTCCTAATTAAATAAAGGAAAAACATTCTTCAAAAAGACAACCAGTTTACCAATCATCTTTTGGTTTGTCAGATTGCAGCAACAAAATTAACTTAGCTACTAACATAGATGGGTACCTTACATAATACTTTGGCAGATCCCTTTCTCTGAAATCTGTCATGCTTAAAGTCAAACAAAATATGATACTCGTCTCCCAGACAGTTTTGGTTTTCATGCAACAGATACTTTCCCAGTTTGACTGGACATACGTTTAATTTCTACATACATATCAATCAATGTCATACGTCTAAGTTCACTTTGCTACTTTTGCTTAACTGGTTTTTCAGTCTCTGTTAGTTTCAACCAGTTAATGTTGTTACACTTTTGGTTAAGCCAAAGTTAAGACAAACCACAGTCATCCAGGATCTGCCTAACCTGCAGTACCCATGGTGAGGCATATACGTACAACCTGCATTATACAAGTTCAGCAGATAGTTGTACATTATTTGATATATGAATATAATAACTCTTTATTAAACCTATGTATACGTACACATTTGCAAATTTCAAGGTTATAAAACAGTGGAACTTTACTGTGAAAATATTTCCTACCTCACCATCACCTCTGACATATTCACTTAAGGCTTAGTGTATCCATATTTGCAAATTACCAACTGAAAGTTCTTTCCCACGTTGTATCTATTATTAGCACATCCATTTCTTTGTTAATGTCTGTCAAGTGCAACATTATGAAAAAAACACACAAACACTTAAAAATCTGGTTCTTTGAATCCTTCATAGAGGGTTGTGCTCATCTGCCACTAAGTTATGCATTGTTTAGCTGTATCTCCCCTTGCAATTGTATAGTTAAATAAAGAAGCACCTTTGACAGACAAATAGAGAGTGTGACCAGATTAAGTTCAGAACAAGGAACTCTCAAAGTTCAGTCTGAATCTGTTTAGACAGTGAAGGTTGCATTCACTGGCACCTGACCAAAACCTTTCAAGGTACTAATGTTCCCTACCCCCACACACACACATGCACAGACTTGCACACACACACACACACACACACACACACACACACACACACACACACACACACACACACACACACACACACACACCCACACTTGTAATTAGCACTTAAAGCACTTAAATGCATACACAAACACAATATGCACACAATGAGCCAGTATGTAAAAGTGAACCTGCATTTCCTTATAGATACACGATGTTGATGCAGATGTAATATGCATGATTTAAACAGGTACACGTGAGTGCATACACAAACCACCCACCCACATCCACATCCACACACACAGACACACACACACACACACACACACACACACACACACACACACACACACACACACACAACCATACCCAGTACTCATGAGCAAACTTGGCTGTCTTTGGCCCACCATTGTTCAGTAGCACTGAGGCATTGCTGGGCTAAGTGAGGGGCCCTGATGGATACCTACCAGACTCAGACCACCAATAAAGGTGGGAGAGGAGGAGAAAGAGAGTAAATGGAGGGATATTGAATAGGGGACAAGAAGATGGCAGAAGATAGCAGAATATAGAATCCAAGGTAGAGGCAGGGAAAGAGAAGGAATATCTATTGTCCCATGCATTCAAATGCACAGGTGTGTGTATGAGTGTAATATGGATGTTTCCGTTCTTCTTTGTATGGGTTGTAATATAATATGTGAGTTTTCTTCATGAAATAGAAAAGCCCAACTCTACTGTACACCTTGTAGGAACAACAGCGTTATTAGCTGAATTTTCTATTCCCAGTGTTTTAATAATCAATTAAAAGTGATACCACAATGTGAAAATATGCCATTACAAGTAAAGGCTGTGCATTAAAAAGTTTTCTTAAAGCTGCTCTGATAAATATTTTTATTTCAACATTGGGTCACATTACTATATGTTTTACAGCCAGCATCTTTACTGTTTTGGTTCACCGCATTCATCAATGTCCTTTTCAGACACAAAGCAGCATTTCAGTGTAAAGGCTTTTAAAAAACCCTCTACACTACCTGTCCAGCATCAAACAGTAGCAGCTAACTGGCAAACATAGCAGAGAATTTAGCTGCTAAGGGCGTACTCACACTAGGCCCGGTGTCTTGTCCCCCTCCCCCTCCCCCCGCTGGCCTACACATTGCACGTAACATTCTGAGTCCAAGCACGTTTACGTCATCACTACATACAACTTGCTGTTTTGGAGAAAAAAAAAGGGCGCTCCTTCTCACACAGCACAATCGAGTTCATGAGCCATCACACTAGCCAAAATGGACTTCGGGGATTAAACGTGCTTGGGCACAGTGAGGAGGCCCTAAAGTATGTTAAATTTTCATCAGTAGATAGTGGAAACCAAAACAGAGCGAAAATAAAAGTGAATATTGTACTTAAATCTCTCATGTCTCCTGAAACACAACTCCATTGCTCCATGTAAATATGATGTGTTAATAGGCAACTGTTTGTTAATATTTTTGTCAGTGTAGTGTTTACATCTTGTTGCACTGTCCCCAGTCACCAAAAATCTATGAATGCAGGTTTAAGTAAAAATGCGTATTATTATTATTATTATTATTATTATTATCCGCAAAGCCAACTATCAAAAGTGGCCCCTTTGTGTTATGAATTACTTATACATCAGCATATTAATGTTCTAGCTAGTTGAAGTGCTGCTTCTATACCACTACAAACTGCTGTCCTAGAATTATTACAACACTTTTAGTAGTTTATTGGGTAACACTTTACAATGCAGCACACAAAACTGTGAGTAGTAAATAGTCAACACAAAATTTTTGTGCACCATGTCGTAAAGTGTTACCATTTAAAGTATAGTGTTATAATAGCTGAATCTATCATGTGTTTTCCAAATAATAATGCAATCAGTGAAGTAACTAATAACTATAACTAAAAGTTATATAAATAAAAGTACAATATTTGCCTCCAAAATAGAGTGGTCTAGAAGGATTAAGTTGCACAAAATATGATGACAAGATTAGGCATTTGTCATCTGCAATCCTAAATAACATTATTACTTTTACTTTGGTGATCAATGATTTTTAAAGACTATATGCCACCTTTTTTTAATCAAACATCACACTGATTTTATTTTGGAATAAGACTCTACACTTACAGATTTCACTGTGGATTTCTGCGCCTCAAAGTGAGCTACTAATCTGATCTCCAGAGAAAGGTGTGTGAGGATATTTTCGTAGGATGCTGGCAATGGCGTAACTTATGCTCGAGGCATTGTAAACAACAAGACACCAAGTCCAACAGAACAGCAACAGTCAACATCGCCTGGCACAAAAAAAAAACAAGGGAAATCTGTGATGAGAATAAAGTTCCTTGATGAACTCCGCTGAGGCCACACACATCACATGGAACTCAAATCAGTTGACTCTGCGTTTTTTTTTCTCTGCAAAGCTTTAGCACAACAAAGTGTCAGTGACATGAAAGTGCAGCGAGACTTGCATTCATACACAGGGACGTTAAAATGATTGAATCTGATGGTCTCTATGGCAACCCAACCAACTTGATGACCATCATTGGTGGCCACTAACCCGTCAGCAGTGAAGTGGAGGCTACTGCGTGGCACTTAAGTGACAGGAGCATGAAGCGACAGATGAGAAAGAAAACGCACAAAAGGTCAAGGCGCTTCACCTGCTGAAAGAGAGGGAAATGTGTTGTAACTTGAGTGTGGTATTTTCAGAAACAATGGAACTTGAAACTTAAGGCGCTGAAATGTTTCCATGTCAGAGTCGTGTCACGTAATAGTTCTTTATTGCTGATCTAGGATATAGATTTATTTGGATGAACAGTGTGACAGTAAGTTATAATATTGAGGGTTGAATGCACTGTAAAAGAAAAAAGAAAAAAGTCCTGATGCTCTGACTTACTGTTTAATGACGGGCTTCTCTATCATTTCTCCTTCTCTCCAACTCCCTGACAGTGGGAGACATACAGAGATTTGTGAGTAGATTAGCAGCAACCTTGCTTCGGATAAGAAGCCGCACTGATAAAGCCCTGTCCTATGAGGCACATGACTGTGATTGAACACCATATCTGACATGAGCAGATCTGTTAAGAACACAATTAAGACACTGTCCGACCATATCTCCTTAACTGCACTTGTCCCTGCTAATCCTTTCGTTCTGTGTTCAGACTAAAAGCAGATAATCCGTGCAAACAGTGGAATTGGATTAAGGTTTTTTATAATGCATAGATAACAGTAGTATATACTTGTTGTTCTGTGTATTATATTGTAATCAATTGGTCAAAGACTAGTTGAGAAATGACTTTGTCTCAAGGTGAAACTGATCTGGCACTTTAAACAACCAGCCTGGCTTGGCCTTGTAGTAATCCTGTGATCCAGAGACAAACAGAAGAGGCAGTAAATGAGTAAATATAACACTAAAGCTTTTTAGCTATAATCCAATTTATGAGGCTTTTTCCAAAACAGCTATTTTTGTTCAATTTTCCTCCTCTGGGTAATTAGAAATAAGACTGAAACGAACCTTTCTGAAAGCTCAATATATAGTGACACACACATTTACACAGGATTTTCAACACCATGTTGTTTCCAGCCACTCTTTCTGCAAGAAAACGCCAAATCTGGTCCATATAAACCGCCCAAGTGGTCTGTTTAAAAAGCCAGGTGAGAGCAGCTTAATGTGCTTGGATAAACTTGCCAGCCGCAAATCCAAACCTCAAATTCCACTTCACAGTGGATGAAATGATAAAATGCTGCATGTGCTTCCACACAGCATCAGCATCACTGGTATTTATTTATTCTTTTAGCATTTGCATTCTTTGTTGATGGATGCATTTCATATTATCTTTGTGTCCTGCAGAGCCAGAGTACGTCTGTACCAACCCCCATCTATCAAGGCCCATAACTTGTGGAACATCTTTCTGCAAATAGCTTCTCAGAACTTCTTTTAGTGCGAGCCATTATCGGGACGCTTTTGTTACGAGAAAATGCCTGTATATACACACACACACATTGGTACAGATTTTGTGTTTTGGCACAACAGGCTCTTTGCAAATGTACATGCATAATGGTAATAGGGAAGCTGGGCAGGTATGCTGCTGATAAGATCCATCACTTAAGGACTTAAGGATCAGGCGAAGGATGACAGAAGGTTAAAAAAGCACCATCTGTCACTCACAAGTTTTAGTTTAAAAAAACAGCAATTTTTATCTTTTACCTGCAAATTAAAACACCTACCATTCTGTATGTGTTGTAAATAGTAATACTAAAACACTAATATTAGCTATGTCTGCATCAAGTCATTGGGTATTGTACGATAAGCAATATTCCTGGCCTCTGCTGTAGCAGATCTTCTCAGAGATGCCCTTCAGGGAATCATTATTTCAGTAAAACACCACAAGGGTGTTGAATGCTTCCATCTGCTGCCTCTTTCACCCACATCGATTATTCAGACACAGTCTAGTGGAGTCAGAACCAGGTAGACCAAGAGAAGCCACTGATGTCTCACTCTTACATTCCCAGTTGATTAGGAGATATCTAATGATGTCTAACAGCTGAGGAGTCATTATGAACATTTTAGTTACCATTTTCGGTGTCTGTTTGCACACATCTGCAAGCATATACGCACTACACACCATGCGTTGTGTGCAAATGCACAACTAACAGTGTTTTAGTTACGTGTTCCCCTTGGCGACTGCTGCTGTGTTTGTCACATTATGCTCAAGTTGTTTCCCATGTAATAACGGTAAGGCAATCTGTTGCGTGTAACTGGATCTGGCCTGAGTGGAGAGAAATGAATGAAACATGTGACAAGGTGTGATTAGTTGTCCACCCATCTCGCTTGGTGTTTGTTGACAGATGGTCTTTTGTCAAGGTAATTTGTTCAACAGAATAACCAGGTAGATAATTACCTGTTGCTTCTGTGGCTATTAGGGCCATTGTTGTGTTAAAAACATCCTAATAGTGAAAATTCATTGCTCTGAAGGGCAACCAAAGGGGGGCATTGTATCTAGCTGACCTGAGGCAACATGTTTTTCTTTCCTTTTTGAAAAGCTTGGTTTCTTGTTAAGGATTACTTCAACAAGGTGGTATTAAACATAGTAAATCTTAGAGCAACCAAAACTTCAATGCAAACTTGAGTATGATTTCAGAACACATTTTCTAAAAGTGATATTAAAAATCATATAGCATAAAGTCTGGTTTTGGCAAGCCTCACTTTTTCTTAAACTACCGCGTGTATAGGCTCAGTTGCATCAGATTAGACCACTATTCATCTGGGATGCAAATAAACATGATAGGGTTTTAAGAGGCTGGAGCGGAAAGGGGTGTGTCGAGGGTGTTGTATTTCATGTCAAACCACCTGGAGAGGAGACACTTAAAGGCGCGCTGGTCCTGGGTGCCAGCCACAGTAGAGAAACGCCAGTCACTGAAGAAGGACACATCACTTGAACGACAACAGTTGAATAACTGTATTGGACTTTGGATTTGCACCCCCCTCAGGTAATGGACAGCAGGATCAGACCGCTTGGCCTGGCCGGGCACACCGCCAACACGCTCGGTGGCTTGCAGGTGCCCCCTTCCCTCCTGCACCCTCCGCCTCTCTTCCTCCGGGCTTGTAACCCCTCGCTAGAGAGGGGCTACCCCCGCACGCCCAAGTGCGCCAGATGCAGGAACCACGGCGTGGTGTCCGCGCTGAAAGGCCACAAGCGCTTCTGCCGCTGGAGAGACTGCGTGTGTGCAAAGTGCACGCTGATAGCGGAGAGGCAGCGGGTGATGGCGGCGCAGGTGGCACTGAGGCGGCAACAGGCTCAGGAGGAGAGCGAGGCCCGGGAGCTCCGGCTCTTGTACCCGGGCTCAGGGGTCGGTGGGGAAACAGGGATCCCTCAGGGGTCACCCGTTGGCCCCGGGGTGCCAGCGGCTACCAGGAACACTCCAACAGCCTCCAGTTTTGATGTTTTTGGAGCAGAGAACCAAAACGATGGTAAGTTAAAAATAAAAAATAATAATTTTGATACCCAAATGAAATTAAATTTCTTATTATAAACCACAAATTGTTCGAATTCACACTTAGCCTAGATATTGCCATTATATTATGCTTAGTTTGAGTTTTTTTTACTTTTAAAGACTGCATTGTTTCAAGCTTTTTACTACGCAGGCAGGATCAGATTAATCTACAAACCACATGTTCTTCTGTTGTCCACATTTCAGATGACAAACTGAACAAGTACAACTTTTATAACGGATTGATGGGTCGGCCCCTCTTCGCACCCCACACCGCGCGGCTGCCCTCCCCAAATGACAAAAAGGATCTGTCTCCCAGCAAGGACGATGACAGCTCATGTCCATCCCCGGCGTTTGATCACACAGGGAGTCCGCAGAGGTCGCTCTCCCCCTCGGATCCAGAGTCAGGCAGCGAGTCGGAGAAACGCAAGGACTACCCGAGCCTGGACCGGGACCCCACCGATATCATGACCAAGATCTTCCCCCATCAGAAACGGGACACCCTGGAGTCTATGGTGAGAACGTGCAAAGGCGACATCGTCAGATCCATTGAACTGGTGTTGAACTCCAAAGAGAACAAAATCGACTCCGACCCAAACTCACTCAGGCCTTCTGTTGGAGTGCCCGGGGCGCTTGGTGCTCTGGGGAACAAGTCCGCCTTCTCCCCGCTCCACATGCCACCGACGGCCGCAGGGGGAGACAGTCTGTATGGGTTCGGCCCTCGCCTCGGTGTCAGCCCCTTACGACTGGCCTATTCCACTGCAAACGGTGGCATGGCAGGTTTCATGTCGCCATACATGACATCGGGACTGATGCCAGTGTTTCCACTGCGTCCAGCCTTGGACTCATATTCCTTCCCGGGCATGATCCGAGACCTTTCCTACCTTCAGAGCAAGGAGACACTATGCAGCACAGGTCTTTACACTCGACTTAACAGTGAAAAATGACAAATGAACGTGAACACATGAAACTGTCATTGTAAACTGGCTTTCAGATTTAGCTTTAAGTCGCCTTGTAGTGCCTCAGGACCCAGCTAAAGTGCAAATTCAAGTCACTGCATTCTGATTTTCCAAATATTTCCTTTTTTTTTTTTTTTTACAGTTTTTTTTGTGTCGGCTACTACATGTTGTAAATAGTGTTTATTATTAATAAAGCTCTCAAAAGATGCTCTTGTTTTACATGTGTTCATGATTTTGTGCAGATACCAAGATTCTATCTATCTATCTAAAGTCTTACCCCAAAACGTTTTTCCTTGTAAACACACATTAGGCTTATAGTCACCCACCTACATACTCTCATTATAACACGTGATGCATGTTAGGCTAAAAAAGAGAAATAAACGTTGGAATTTATTGAAATGTTACAATGTAGTCAGTGAACAGAACATTGGAACGTCTAAGTGTTCGATGTCACAAGAAAGCCAATGGATAGAACGCTGCGACGTCACAGTATTCAGTTGTTACTATGTAGGTAAGGAAAGGAACAGTTACAGCTCAGGCCCTTATAAAACAGGTGAGGTCAGTATTCAGTCAGGAAAATTGCTGCCCCCTCTCAGTTTTAGACAATGAGGTGTGCGGATTTCAAAGTCTGTGCCCTACCAACCGGAAACTTGTTTATTGTAAGTTACAAATAAATGTAACTAACCTAAACATCTTTCCATTCCGTCTTTCCTATGTGAAAAACGTCAATAAAGTCTGAATTAAGAACGTGAAGAAGTGTACTTCTTTCTCCGCCCCCAGGAAGCCATTCTCACTCATGATTGGTGAATGGAAGCACACGCGGCTCGGATTAAAACCAATAGAAAGCTTTAGAAGCGTCACGAGGCCACATGTTTCAGGAAGTCAGGACATGGCCAGTTTAAATGTTGGATGTATATCATGAGTTTGAAACACCTCTGAGCGGGGTTTTTTTTTGAGGCAAGAGGGCGTCAGTATACACTCCTGCAGTCTGACATGCGTTTCCACATCATTGTGGCCGCTGTCTTTTGGTGTGGTTTCGTAGCGTCGCGGAAAATAAGAGGAATATCTTCGTCCTGTAAGTTCAGTGTCCCCTTCCAGCTAGCTTAAGGCTAAGTAGCTGTCGTCATATTTGCAAATAACACTGGATAGTGTAACTTTAACAGCCCATAATCTTCAACAGACAACCTATTGCACGTTATCATGCGGTCGTCATCGCTGCATTTAGTACACAGCATTTAAAGTATGGTAGCAATAACACCAGACCTAATGTATTTTAATTGCCCAGGTAGCATTGAATCACAGACTCTGAACTTAAGCAATAAATGTTATAGACACAAAATGTTGTTCTGAGTCTACCCCTTTCTTTTGGTAACATTTCTAACCGCAGTTCAAGGTCATCAACATGCATCGGTCTGTAATGTTTTTATTGTGTAACAGACAAGCGGTTCTACAGGGAGAGGAAGTCCTTTCTTTGCATTGATGGGTCGAAAATCATCCCATTTGAGCAGGTGAACGATGACTACTGCGACTGTGAAGATGGCTCAGATGAACCAGGTAAAAAGTCAACTTATGGGCGAGGAGGTGTCTGTTCACCTTTGTCAGCAAAATGTGATCTGTGCAATGGTAATAATTATTATCTTGTGGGAAAATAATGTTTAACTGGACTTGATATTTCTGATCAATGGAAAAAGTCCGTTGTCTGTGGTAAACTTTTGCATGTTCAGTAGCTATCCTAGAACAAGTTTTTTAAAGGCTTTGGATTACTTTGTAAGCCAACAAAAAACTGATTTGACCCATACCCTAATGAGTTTCCCTACTTGTTAGAAAGAAGGTAGCAGAAAAAGCAAGTGGTGAATGAGTTAAAATCATGAGCATGTTGGTGATATTATCTGCCTACACCAATATTTTAGATTGATCATTGACCCCACGTATTGTCAGCTGACGCAGCCAGTCCAGTGCAGGGTAAACAGGAAAATATAGAGGTCAATATATCCCAGACCTCAGGTTTACACAGTTTGAGCTGTATCAAATATCCACGTAGTAAGTGAAACTACTACTACTAGTACTTTTATCACTGGAAAAAAACCCTACAAAATGCAGTATACCACACCCAAAAGTTTCAGCCAGTGGACTTTTAAACTACTTATTCTAAACAGGGTTAGGATTATTTCATAGTGCAAATAGCTTTTGAGTGCTGCCACTGCAGAGCAAGGGTTAGGGTAATTTTTGACTCTCAAACAGGTGGAAACCCTGAGTGTTTTGTTAAAAGCCACACCACAATAAATCATAAAACAACAACCTTAAGGGCTTAAAGGGTCTACACGTTGCACTCGTCAGCCCCCAAATAGTTTTGATTAGATTCTTTTGTTTGTGAACGTTGATTTATTTATGCAGCGCTGACCTCTGCTCCTTCCCCCATGTAGGCACCTCAGCCTGTCCACGTGGCCGATTCTACTGCACCAATCTGGGTTTCCGCCCGCACTACATCCCATCATCGCGAGTCAACGACGGCATCTGTGGTAAGGCTTGTTATATTGAGTTATATTGGATGAAATAATACTCCCCTGAAAGTTGACTTTAATAATCTTTACATAATCGTTTGAAGTGAGGCAACGGATCAACAATGTGTTCTGCTTCAGCCTTTTTCAAGGACAACAAGGGCAGCACCGCCAGTGCTGCAGTGATGAACGCTGTCTTATTTGTTCACAATAGTAGAAAGGTTTGATACCGAATGTGCTCTAATATCTTGCAACTTATTAATTTCATACGTAGTTGTGAGGTTTAATCCAAACAGTTTACTTCCCTTTTTTTTATTGGGTAAGAAGATGTTCTGCTTGCTTTTGCCCCTTTTGTGTGGCTTGCAAACATGGACAGGAATTCATATTTTACATGATGTTAAGAAGCTGACATGTTGTTGCACAAACTGTCACTCCATTTTGTTGTACAAACAAACAGATAAAGTAGGCAGAGGAAACAAAACATGGCCCTCTAACACACACACACACACACACACACACACACACACCAGTGTGCACACTCACTCTTCTCACAGTTTTCCTTGAAAAACACCCTGTCCTTTTCTTCAAGACATTCTTTCTTGTAAATATCTGCCACATTTTATTGCCTAATCAGATAGTTTTTCAGCCCCCGTTTTCATCCACTTTTGCTCTCCAGTAGCTCTCCACTTTGGATAAAATCAATACATTCTGTTGTCGACATCTCCTCTCTGTCACCGGCGCTTTCAGTAGCATTAGACGGCATGCAGCCATCTCAGGTGAAAAAAATAGAAGGAATGAAGAATGAAAGAGCAGTACTGGAATATTTTTCAAAGCCTCCTTCTCCCTTTCCACCCTCCTTTATTCTTTATTCTACTCCCACCTCTCTTCTCATACCTTCCCTGCCTTGAATGGAGCCACTTAATAGGTAACACGTTGTCGCTTTTCCTCTTCGACTGGGTGTAGAGGGATTTTCGTTGGTCTCCCATTCTGGGCTGTAAAGCTCTTGTTCCACCGGTCACCAATAGGGCTCTGGATAATTGAGACATATCACACTGTTCCCACTCTCTTGGGTGGAACATCTGAGCAAAAGCCAGATCTGAGCACTTGCGAAACGCCATACAGCAAGTGGTTGATCTCAAGAGACCCTCACTGAACTAACTCTCTCTCTCTATCTATCTATCTCTCTCTCTCTCTCTCTCTATCTCTATCTCTATCTATATATATATATATATATATATATAACAATATATGCACCTAAGAGAAAATACATTTGCTAATTTTATCAGTGTAAGACAGTTGATTTAAACCAGGCACATATGCAATTTAATAGGTGTCACTGGTCAGTTCAGTATTTTGTGCAATTGCGATAACTGTCAATTAAGGCAGTGGTTCTCGAACTTTTTCTGTCCCGCCCCTCTTTAGAAACTGAAATACGTTCAAGCCCCCCGGATTCCAGCAAAAGTGCATTTCATTTTTATCAATCATTAACAACACGGGCGATTGAAATAAAACGATAGATTCATGTTAGCAAAAAGCCTTGCTTGCATCACAGCACCCATTTTTTTGGTTTATGCCACCACATGAATCATATTCATGCAACTTTAGGTCCGCGCCACAGCCATGACCCCCTCTGTAGTGGCCTATATTTGAACCAAGGCCCCCCCCCCCCCCCCCCCCCCCGGGCATATACAATAATTTTATCTATGAATTGTCAGAAAATACTGAAACATGGCTATTGTAATTATGTTATTTGTCATTATAATAACAAAGAACAACAGTGCATCCTCACGTTGGAGCAGAGTTAATCGATTAATTGGCTGATTGTTTCAGCTCTGCTCTCATTACACCAGACTTTGAATGATTCTGTTTTATGTCTGTTTAAATGGTTATGAAAATGATGCCTCCATCCTAAAAAGCAAAAGATTCAAGTGGTCAAACCTTCTTCTTCTTTTTATTTATTTATTTATTTATTTTTAGGAGCAAAAGTGAGAGATGCTATGCTGCAATAGCACCCTGAGTATTGTTTTTAACTTGAGTCTGTGTTCCTTTCTATTGCCTAATTCTTTATTGGTCACAATGTTAAGAAAAAAAGCCTTATTGCTCACCTCTCCTTGCTGATGATGTTGAATGCTCTCCTGCTCTCTTGCATGTGCATTGGATTGGTTTCTCCTGTGTCTCCTGCCAGATTGCTGCGATGCTTCAGATGAATACAACAGCCACGCTCACTGCCAGAACACTTGCTGGTCAGTTGAATCAAAACTGGGATTCAATATTTGTAAAAGAAAACACATGCCGATTTTGACTGAGAATATGGCACCAAAGGCACACGCATAACTAAAGGAAAATAAATATTCAACCAGTCCTTTCTGTTTGGGTTACATTTTCGGCAATTTAATTTAAAAAATGCAGATCTTCTTAAATTTAAGCGACCTACTGCTCACATGCTGCACTCATGGGATAGTGACTCATTCACTGTGCCACCAGGGGGCATGGTGTTACTGTGATTTAAAAATGTGACGTAGTTCAGATCTTCTCTTGTAACGTATATTCATCACAATACTGTTTTGAAGAGTTGATCCATGATAGAGATCTGACTCGCCACTAAATTAAACCTTCCTTCCCTTAAATTGTACTCTCAGTAACCTCACCCAGAGGTGATTTTCATGCAGATAATTTAGTTTCTACAGGATTTAAATCACACACTGCATAGATGATACAGCTGTGAATAAAAAAAGTTGTTTTTCTTTTATTATAAAGAATACAGCCTCCTGCCAGGCTATATTCATCATCTTTTCTGAGCTGCACTGCAAAGATTGACCCTGCTATGATGCTGAAGTGTAGCCCGCTGTGTAAATGTAACTTCTAATACAGTAACCCACTTCTTTTGTTGACAGTCCACTGTTATTTCCTTCACTTGCCATTCGCCCCTAAACCACATACAAGCAGAGTATATCTCATTATGTTTTCACAAGGTCCGCACTCATATTGTGTTTGCCAGACAGACAAATTTAGTTCATCCACAGAGCATCAGCCCCCATCTTATTTACTGTTCTATTTCCCATTTGGATTCCTGCTGCATTGTGAGCCCTTAAAAAATTGGATTGCACCATCTCGGTGACCGTAGCAGGGGTGGCCGACGTTTCTTCAGTAATGATGGGACTGTGCATGACTCCGTCTTGCTCTTCACCAGGAATCTGGGACAGAGAGAGAGAGCATACGTGGAGGGCCAGATGAGGACCTTGGACGAGGGTTTGCAACTCAAGCAGCAGCTGATTGAGGAGGGAGTGCTGCTCTGGAGGGAGAAACAGGTACACTGTATTCTGCTCAAGTAACTAATAGGAGGGGACAGTCAGGGGGTCCCTCAAAAGCTTCATATTTAATACAAGAAGTAAAAATATTTCAGACTTTACACAAGGCCGGTGGTTAGATAAATATAACAGTGACATGTACCTTAAAATAGTTTGAGTCAGTTTCTATATAACAAAAAGGTGTATGACAATCATATTTGTACGACAATGTGGCCCTTTCTTCAAACCCCTTTATATACAATAATTTCTACATCTCATTGCTTCTGTTTTTTTCCCTCATATTTGGAGCTGATTTGGAATCAGCCTTGATATTAATCATATGTTGACTGGATCAGTTATGTATTACAGAAAAATGTAACCTATCTGATCACATCCCTACTGAGAGATTGTAAGAAAGCCAGACAAATGACCTCCTTTGACCTTTGAAACTGTATTTCTTATCTTTGGTATTGTGTAAGCGTCAAACCTTTTTGGTTTGAAATGGTTATCCTTAGTTTGGTGTGGTCCTATACCTGTTACCTATTTCCTTACACACTAGGATGCAGAGAGCATCCTGTAGCGTACAAAATAAACACTGGCCCTGTTGTCAGAGCTCATTGCAGCCAGCATGGTGAACGCATAACTGCATTCTGAACGGCGGCGCAGATTCATGTTTGTTGTGAGCTCGTTTCTGGCAGCACTGCATTCAGGGAAGTAATTTTACTCTGGAAAATTTGGTTGCAATGTAATGTCCATGTCCTTAGTTTGATTCTGGCCAGTGGATTGTGTTGCATCTGTTTTCTCTTCCTCTTTTGTTATTAATAACTTCCAAATTACAGCGGAATGCCCCTAAAATATAAAATAAAATAAAATAAAAAAATGTGCCAGTGTGCTTCTACCTTGTAGCTACTGCGTGTGTATATTTTATTTTCTAGATTTAATGAACTTTTCACCTAAGGCAACTTGTGCTGCCACTCAGCAACTCTTGTGTTATTGCCTGGCTCACTGGCTAACAATAATACTTGATTGATAGAAACATTGTGGTTAATTTGATTTTATACGTGTTGCACTCCGAGATGTTCACTATTTTCTGGCTGTTATGTCAAAAATCATATAAATTTATGCCTATTTATACCTATGCCTATATACTATTTCCTAGTGAGTGATCTCCCATTGTAGCGTTACAAACATATCACTATATTATGATTTATATTCAAAATGTGTCACTCTGAAGCCCTAAGGACTTAATGTTTGGGAGTAAGTTGGGTACCTGGGTGATCAAGCCCATTTTAAATCAACATGCTCCTTTACAGAGTGTCAGTATAAGCAGGAAGAACTTGACAGTTGTTCCTCTGCTCCCCATTTGCACATTTAGTTCAACAAGCAAACCGAATTAGAAACTGGAGCCCTGGTGTTTGGCACAAATTAAATTGGTAAATTTGGCAGCTGAGAATCTCTTCAGATGTTTGTAAGTTATATTTATTGCCTCAGTGCTCTCATTACTTAATGCATTATCCTAATTTAGGAAGTACAAGTTGGCCTCCCAGCACTCTCTGATGGTCAGGTCTAGCTCATGTACTGCTTGTTGCACATATAAAATTTTTAAACTGAAAATTGCGTGACCAAAGTATTGTTCGACATGTAGTTATGGTCATTTTAAAATATGTGTTTGAGATTCTGAAGGACTCGTTGCCAGCCTGAAAGTATTGCTGCAGCACATTTCACAGTTCTCTAACTTTATGTGAGAACTTATTTTATTTCAAGGTATTCTGAAGCACTTTACAGCACCATTATGTGGGGGGGGGAATGCATTTCAAGAATGTCAAGCTTGTTTAAAACATGTATTACTTGTAATGGAAGATACAGTTGAAAAGATACCACTTATTTGACAACAGAGATTTTGACCGAAGGCCGCTTTTTGTCTCGCACACACATACACACACGGCCACACATGTAATTTGCCAGCGGATGGTCTCTGAGTGCTCGCACTTTTCTTTTCTGTTATGTTCTTTTCTGTAGCAGCTGATTGGCAGACCGAAGCTGAAGTGTCGCCCGGGCCACCTAGCCCAGCCCGCATTGTGATCCTCTTCTCTCCTCTGTGTCTGTGTTGATATATCAGGGTTACTTCAGGGGCCTTTGTCTCAGAAACCTCACACAATGACTCAAAGGTGAACTCTTGCTGCGGTTTGAGGGTTAAAGAAGGATCTGCTGTTAAAGAAACGGGCTGTGAGAAAACTTTGAAATCAAATTAGAAGCCTTTACACAATGAAAGTTGAGAGTAGCATGTCAGCACTGCGTGCCCTAGAACCAGTTGAAATAGGAATGCTGCGGTTAATTGAATCCAAATTGGTATTCAATAAAATCCTCCTTCAGGAGGTTTGTGATTATCTTTCTGTTGATTGGCCCACTCTAACTGTACATTTTAAAGCAGGGACTTGTGTGCAGCATCTCCTAGCCCTCAAGATGTATCTTTTCTTTATATGGCCTTGCAGAACTTTGTCAAGATTTCAGAGGAATGTCGGGTGTTTTTTTTCTGTCCAAATTCTACTACAGTTTTCTAAAAGTTAACACAGCAGGGAGAAGTGTACTGAATCAGCACTCCTTGATCTTTTAAAACAAAAAACAGTATACTTTTCATTCACTTGGAATATTGCTTATTTCAAACAAATACTATGTGCTTTCGTTCCTGGTGTTTTATACAGTATTCTAACACTGTGGAGGAACCTATTTTCCTTTTTTACGTGTGTGTACATGGCTGTTATTCACAAGTAAATATGTTCTTGTACACTTGAAATGGAACTCATAAATCACTGCTGCAAACTGAAGGTGGCTAAGCAAGCAGCGTAGCCTAGAAAGGTAGTCATCCCTATCCGAACCAGGCAGAATCCATCACTGCATTATGAGACTCTCTAAGGAGACCTCGGAAGGCAGTATTGAGACACACACACACACACACACACACACACACACACACACACACACACACACACACACACACACACACACACACACACACACACACACACACACACACACACACACACACACACACAAACTAACAAGAGCTGCTGCTCTTTCATATTAATTGGCCCATTACAGAGAGTGATGATAGCTTATGCTTGGCTGTCAAAAGCTGTCATTTTTGGTGTGACGGCAACGCCTCCTGAAGCAAGTGATTTAAATACTCCGTTGTGCGGGTCGGTTGTTGTATATACATGGTCCGGTTGTGGTCTGGAGGTACATATATGGATGCACACAGAAAGAGAAGTTAAGAGAAGGAGATGGGAACAGAGACGGATTCTAGCCTAAATTGTACTTTCTGTGAATGCTTTGGAGGCCATAAGTCAATTTTCAAAAGTTGTATTGTTTCACTAAATCTGTTGACTCGCAGTGTTTTGAGCTAAATGCTAACATCAGCATGCTAACACGCTCACAGTCACAAAACTAACCTGTGTTGGAGATAAAAAATCTCAAAGCGATTCACTGGAGATGATCAGAGTTCAACACAGTTGAGTTTATTCTACCACTAGAGATAAACTCTAGCCAGTTCTGGCACGACTACGCACTGCCTGTGCTCCTCTTTAAATAGCCCAGATTCTCCTCCCTTTCCAGATGGTGACTTTACCAAGACTCCATTAACACCATTAGGTCAGGGGATCAGCCTCTGCTCAGGCCCATTTCTCCTGACACCAGTAGAAACGGGGATTTTGGATTTTTGGTTACATGGTATTACAGCACACACTTTCAACTAAGGCTGGCTATATTTGATAACAAAAATTCTGTAATCATGCAGACTTAACATCAGGTGTGAATGTAGTTGATAAATGGAGTACATTAGTTCACCCTAGATATGTTTGTAACACAGTGGACACACAAAGTACATTTAATAATTTAGTACAACACATGCTCATGTTTTCCAGGTAAAATGTTAACCACGTTCACCATTTTTGTTTGGAGTGTTAGCATGCTAACATTAGCTAATCAGCATTAAACACAAGGTATAGGAAATACAGACCACCAAAATGGTCACAAATGAGGGATAATATCAGAAAAGAACTCTTGATTTTTCCACTTACTTGCAGGAGGTGGTATATGTTATATGTAGTCTCAGCTAGCTGATAGAATGTTTGACATGTTACGGTGATCTTAGATGTATTTGTCTCTTTATCGTCTCTCTTCAGGCCCAGCTCAGAGAGCTTCAGCAGGAAGCTGAGGACCTACAGATCAAACTAGAGGAACACAGAAGGAGGAAACACGAGGCCGAACAGCTCAAAGAGCAAACATTAAAGGCGCTGGAAGCAGGGGACAGCGGTAAGTGTCCTGCCACCTTTTAACCTGCATTGATTTGGTTTGAGTCCATTCAGAGCAATCAATCCACAGAATTGCTTCAGCACGCAGATAATATAGTTAGGTCATTGTTACGGCAACCACAGAGCAGCTTGCATTTTATTTCAGCTCGGCCTGACATTGAATAAAAGTAAATTGAACTTAGCCCAGGCCAGATGGTCAGGATGACAAATGGTGGGACATCAGAAACGGAAACTGGAAGGGTTAAATACAGATGCCTGTGCCATTGAAATAAATGGACTAGGAGAGGAGTGCTGAGCAACAGCATATTGCAGTCCCACAGCTCTCCTTTTACGTTCTTCAAGCCTTCAGAGAGAAGTTTCTTATGACTCACAGGAAAATTCCCTTATCACTCCAAGCACTAGCTGGCTCGGCATTTAAGTGACGTTCAGACTTGCGTTTGTGGATGTACAGAAAGTTTTGGGGCTGGATAGGAAATGGGCTCAGTCATTTTAGCACTGAAGTCCAGAAGGATTTAGAATCATTACGTGTGTGTGTGTGTGTGTGTGTGTTGGGGAGGCAGGGGATGGAGATTGTTGGAGGTAAATTAGCTCAAAGTTTTAGATTTTTAGATTGTTGCAGAATAAGTGATTACATATTCCCATTTGTAATGACTAATAAAAACAAACACCATGAACACAAGTAGGAAACTGACACACAATCCATATGTTTTATCATTTTCAAGTGTTTTTTATTTTTTTTTATCACACATTCTGCTGTTTTGAATGTCAGTATACCAAACAACATATATATTCAGGATTGTATCACTTGTCATGTTTCTCACGTTATTGTCCGGTGTCATGAAACGCTGGCAACTGATTCTCTGTCCAGTGTCAAATCGACCTTCAAGAAAATGTTTTGATAGCAACAAAGGTCATTTGACTTTGGTGGTTACTCTGAGCGCCCATCCATCATGTTTCCCACTGCGCAAGCTGACCTTTGCTAGACGTTACAGGCCCCCCATGGTCTTATGCCTGTCACCCTTTACTTCCATTACTGCTCATCTTCAGGGCGTAGCACCCATCAATTTTAATTTCCACCGTCCTGTTGGCATGTCTTGTCCATGCTGGCTATCCATCTAAGCTTTTAATGTGCAGTTCTAATAGCAGTTTGTGCATGTGTGTGTGGTAGCTTCTGTGTGTTGAGGCTGAAGGGAAGTTTCAGTGAAAGCTACATCTTCCTGCCTGCAACATATGACATTACATGTTGATTAATACTTGAATAACTAAGCAGTTGTAGATTTTCTACCTTTAAAAAAAAAAAAAGATAAACTGCAGGGCGACAGTTAGGGATCCTCTACACTACAATTTTTAAATGACATAGTCATATCATAATTGCTAACATTATATTTTATGTTTGCATTCTATGCAGTATCAAGTTGCATGCCTTAAATAGGGTTTAGTTTCCATGTCTCCTCAAAACTCACAAAATATTAATAAGTCAGTAAGTAATTAAATAGTAAGTAATTTCTCCATGTTGTTGTTGTGGTTATTATTAACTCTTTAACCTCATGTAATGTTGCCATCATGACCTGTCAACTGAATGTCAGGCCAGGGGACCCTTAAGACCTCCTTATGTGCTGACTTATACACATGCGTATTGTATAAACATGTCTCCTAACCTGTAAATTCGCAGTGCCTCCACATTGTTTGTTAAACCATTAAAACGATTGCCCCAAAAGATCCCTCAACTACAGAGGGCCCATGAGGACAAATACTGAGTTGTCTCAATTAAATATAGGAACATCACAACAAAGAAACAGTTTTGTTTCCTCATGAACGTCTTGTCTTTCCCTTTATGACCTGTCAATCGCTTGTCTCAAAATAGGAATTAAAAGCCAGAAGAACAAGCAGCTGAGCCTGCAAAGTAGAACTTAACATTTTTTTCCCTTTACTGCTGCTGTCGCTCAAACATGTCTCCCGGGCTCCGTGCACAGTTATTGAGACGTTTTAAACGGCTAGGTTATTTGTACCCTCAAAGAAAATTGCAGTTTCTCGTGGTTCATTGCTTTTGGTGGGATGATACAATAATTGCAGGACTTGGAGATATATTGTTTTTACAGTATGAGTTGCCCCATTTTTATTTAGCATTAGAAATTGTGATGCTGTAACACAAACCAAGAAATAATGCACATAGTGTATGATTATTACATTTTCAGGACACAGGAATATTGCACAGTGTTTTCACAGATTGACAGGACCACATTACTGAGCTGTATCCTGTTATTTGTGATTTAATTGACTATTTGTGGGATTCTGTCACATTTTGCGAAGCACGCTGGGAAATCTGGTTAAATCCTCATTGAATAACAAATACATTGCTGTTCCTGGGAAGTCAGAAAGGACCCTGATCCATGTGTTTGTTTTTGGGAGAAAAAAAAAATCCTTTTAATAGCAACCTCAATAAAGTTTGGGTTCACATGGAGGTCTCTTCCTTCTCTGATGTTTATTTAATATGATCTCGTATAGAGATGTACTTTATTTTAGGTCCTTTACACTTTTAATGGAACGTCCCAATATGAAAAGCTACACTGTCTCAGAGTTCACCCACAGTTTGAGGGGTTTCCTCAAGTTCATCGTTAATCCAGCGGTTGACCTGATTTCTCTAGAGGACTGTCCTGCAAACCGCCTCCCTACTACTCATGTTTTCTAAAAGGTACACAAGTACAGTGATTCTCCCTATAGCCTTGTACTGAGAAGGACCCTGGCAGGGGAAGACCCATAGCAAAGTGTAAATTTTTTTTTATAGCATCTTTCCAGTTTGGCTTTAGCAGTGCTGTCCATCCACAGTGCTCACGATGCCAGTGTTATGCACCACCAAATACTGCTTCTAAACGCTATAATATTCTTTGTGGGGTCCATCAGTGGTGTTAAATGATTCGAAGTAGGCTATATATTTTATGAACGTTTAGAGTCTTTAATATTTTAATACACTTAGTAGAAGTACCATTCCTTGACATTCAGTAAATATATGTGGTGATAACGCCGTTTGATCAATGACCACAGCAAAGTGTCTGAAAAGGACCTATAGAGGTGGATGCATAATTCGGCAGATCAAATGTTGAAGGCTACCTGCCGAGATTTGCTTCCACTTCTTTTCTAAGCGTCAAGTCTCTCGTGGTTATTACGAATGTTGTATCACCTGCTGCGTTCAATCCAGGTTGCTAATTAAACTTCATAGCTTTAAGGAATACTGTTAACCTGTTTTTCATTTACAGAGCACAACCATGTAATGTGCAATGCAATTAATGACAGCTTATTAAATACTGTAAGTCAATAAAACTGTGACGTTGCATAATCAACAATAAATCTGTCTGTTTTTAACTTACAGAGCACAACCATGTAGCCTAATGTACAATGCGTCTACAATTAATGACAGCTGATAAACTACTGTAAGTCAACCCAGTGAAAAGTTAACTAAATAATACTGTAAAGTTACATGGTCAACAATAAAGCTGTTTACAGAGCACAACCATGTAATGTGCAATGCAGTTAATGACAGCTTGTAAACTACTGTAAGTCAAGACATCCCCCAGACTCTCAAAACAATAAACTGTAACCTGTTTTTCACAGAGCACAACCATAATGTGCAATGCAATCAATGACAGCTTGTAAACTACTGTAAGTCAACACACCCTGCACACTCTCAAACCAGTGTAATGTTAATCTATAACTAAATAAAACTGTAATGTTAGGCTACATGATCAACAATAAACCTGTAACCTCTTTCCAGCCAACGGTAATAATTAACGTGATGGCAGCCAGCAGGACGTAAATGATTTTGTTAATCGACCACCCCAAGTTTGGCAAGTAAACAAACGCTCGTTCATCTTTTCATAATGAACGACAGTCAGAGTAAACCTCCCGTAGCTCGTAGCTGAAGCAAGCTAACGTTAGATGGCCAATGCTGAGCTAAACATGTTCACTCACCACATATTTGCGTTCTGCGCTTCTTTGTTTGGGCCTTGTTGTATGAAGTTCTAAAGCCAAAGTTTATGATGAATGGCACAGCAGCTGCCGGGGTGTTTGTTGTCCTCTCTCACGTGCAGCCGCGCGCAGCTCATCAGACGTGTCCTAAAAAATAAAACATTGTTCACGAGTCCCGCACCTCGAGTCCAATTCGAGTCTGAAGTCTTTTGAGGACGAGTCTCAAGTCGAGTCCGAAGTCACTGTGTGTGCGACTTAAGTCGCACTCGAGTCCCCATCTCTGCTGTCAGCCATCGCCGATATTGGCCAAACCCTACAAGGCATTCTACAAGGTACAAGGTTTAATGGTCACAATACAAGAGGGTTGTAAAATGAAACGTGGACAATATATAGCATACAAAAGCAATCCGAATAGTAAACACAAGTACACAAGCAAACTATATATATATATATATATTCCATGTAGCAGTGCTGAGGATGAATTTGAGTTAGAGTTTAAAAGTCTGATTCCATTCTGCCTGTACTTACACCAGCATTACCATATGTTTTACTTATCCAGATACAGATCACAAGGTAATTGTAGATTTCATAGGTTTACTGTAGAAATATTTTTAGTTTTTTCCATCCTATTAATCAAGTTGTACCCCCCCCCCCCCCCCCCCATTATTCTTTGAACCCAGTTTCAGAACCACTGGTTTAGTCTGAACTGACAACCTTCCCCCAACCCATCAGGGCACGCTAACCCTGCTAGTGACAGACAGGGGACACAGTCACTAATGGTAACAATACATTTTTAATTAGGGTTATTCGTTGCATTTGAAGAAATCCGTTTTACATCCAATCAAAGTTAGGATGTTAACAAATTAATCAGACAATGCAAAAGCAGTTTATTGATATTCCCAAAGTTATGATCTTAACTGGTCTTGAAATAAAATTCCGAGCCCTCAATGTCCGAGACGAGACCAAGACCTTCAAAAAGTGGTGTTAAGACCGGTCTGGAGTACTACAACACTATTTGCTTGTGTTTCTGTGTACTGTTCTGACACACAGCCAGCTTGAATGTAGGTACTTACACTAATATCTCTTATAACTCCGCTGTCTAGTTAGCTAAAGTTACCGTAAAACACGTTTTGAGTTAAACAGAACCAATTCATTTAATGATGGATCGGTGTTAAATTTGAGAGATTTTCAAAAATATATTAGAAAGTTGAATCCCGCATCATAGAATAATATTTAAATCCAAGTCCTAAAAGCAATTGAAACATTTATTTCCTATTGTCCAAATGGTCCGCTGTGATCTGAACCATTCAGGTGCTGTAAACCCGCACCATCCGAAGCCCTGTTTAGGTTAAAACACTTGTTTGCAGATTGTAGCTTTATATAGTCTCTCCTCTTCTCTGTAGTGCAGCACCTGCAGCCCTTTGATCCAATTCCATCTCAGACCCCCCCCCCCGCACACACTCTCACTCAGCAAGGCGCAATTCCCTTTCTGGAAATATTCCATAACAGTGTATAAAAGAAAGCAAATGTGTGTTTTGTTAGCCTTGGAGGGCAGAGCCTACAATAACAAAGACAGCTCCGTGTGGATAGCAAGGTCTGTAGCCAAGGCATAGATCTGCAGTCTCCTGCTGATATGTTCCATTTTCTCTGTTCTCTTTGTGCCTCTCTTATTTTACGAGTGTGCTACGCTATCGCCAGGGCAACATGAGTGGATGAGTGATAGTGTCCATTAGTAAACATAGCCCCCCTATATGTGCCATCGGCCTGAAGAGCCAATGTCTTAAACCCTCCCATCTCTCTTTTTTTTGCCCTCCTACTCTCTCCTCACTTATTGTCCACCCTCTTCCCCACTACTCCTCTTACCTTTTACCACATCGCCCCCCCCCCATCTTTTTCTTTCCCTGCCTTCTTCTCCTCCCTACTCCATCTATCCCCCTTTTAGGGTTGTTTTTCATTGCTACAGCTCTGCAGTAGAAGGAGGGATGAGGCCATTTCTCATGCTCCTCTGTGCACTCATTTTTGCGAAACACAGCGACTAGACGATGGGTTGAGAATGTCAAGCATTAGGTTGGGAATAGAGCGCTGTTCAAACAAAAGAGTAGGCCACTAATATGACAGATGCTTTGTGTAATGCAGAGGAATATTAGCAAATTTTGTATTTTCCCCATGGTTGAGTAGAGTCAACAACGGGGGTGAGGAATCTGGCTTCTCCGTAGACATTTGCTGCTTCCAGTCATGTCGTGGGTGACAAAATGTGGCATACAATCTTTTTTAACTTCATTTCAAAAAACCCCAGCATGTCTTTATAAATATGGATTTAAGGTTCATATTGTTGAGGCTGCATTTACCAACTGGGGTTTAGTTTAGAGTTGTTTTTTTTTATACCCCTATAGCACACACACTCAACACAAGCACTCTACTGTACACTGGGGGGAAAAAATTGCTAATTTCACAATTAGCTTTTCTGTAATTAGTACGGAAAGGTAATTGCAGCGGATGTGCAATTAGCATTATGTAAAGTGCTTTTCCCCAGACTTAGGGGCCAATCACTTTACCCCTTTACATTCTCCGTTCTGCTGATGATGTGGGAGATGCTTAGTGGCGAACATAAGAGAACTTCCTCTCCCTCCCACTCCAATGAATGCGATTCACAAAATGAATCAGTTTGGGGTCACATGCTCGCTGGAAAGGGGGTTGAGGAAGTGTTCGCGTCTCCTTTTCATCTGCCTGTGAATATGAATGGAGAAGAGGGGAAATCACTGTCATACCAGCCGTTACAGCACAAAGCCTCCTGATTGCATTCTGGACTCTGACATGCTTTTTTTTTTTTTTTTTTTCCTACAGGGAAACCAAATGTTCTTGCACAGCGTGACTGACTCATTGCCTGATTGCCCAACCCCCCCCCCCCCCCCCCCAATATTTTTTAAATCCATCTCCAGCTCTGTTCTTTTCTCTATCCCTGCCTCTCAGTTTGCATTCAACAGCATTAGTGTTTATGGCAGTGATTGATGATTAAAAAGCAAACCCAACAGCTTTGGAATAAAAACACTACTTCTTTGTTGATCATGACTCATTGTGTTTATAACATGAACAGCTAGAATATTGTTTCTTAAACCAATCAGTTAATTTCACATTAACCAATATATGGTTTTTCCTTTTAGGTCTCAGACGTCAGAACAGCACAGTAAACAGCATTTTCAAGTTACTGGACAGCAATAAAGATGGCAGGTAACTAACACGCTGATAATTAGGGATTCACTCATTCATTTTCTTTTCTTTTAATGCGACCGCTGATATTTTTACTGAGTGGGCATGAAGGCTGGGCAGTGAGGGTTAGAATGAAGGATGAAGGTTTCAAATCTAGCATTATATTTCAGTGATATATTTTTTTTCTTCTTCCAAATGATCTACTGCCTGTGAACATGGTGCTTTTCCAAATGAACTGCCTGGATGCTGATATGAGCAAGGTTTAGTGAAATAAATACAGCTGTGGCACATTTTGTGCTCAAAAGTTGACAAAATACAAGTTAACAGCTCAAAAAGTAGGACTTTACAAGGACCTTACTGCATGAAAACAAAGGTAGCTTTACACAAATTCACAGAACTCATGTTAATTCACTTTTAATCATTTTAGTCCTCAAGAGAAATCCTGCTAATGCAGCACAGTGAAACACAAACGGCACCAAAGATGAGTAAGATAAAGATCCGTAACACCGGATTAAAATAATGACGTGTATTTTTGCTCGCGTTCATTCTATTTTATATTGTTCACGCTTTAAGATAAATGAGTGTTTTGGGAGGACCTAATTCACATCAGTATGTACTGTACATGTGTTACTGTCATCAGTTCCACCTTAACGTCTGATGCAGTGGAGTCTCTTCAGTCTGAGCTGAGTGCACACATCTCATTCCCTGAAACACCTACTTGTACTTCAACAAACTTCAAGAAGTAATTCATTGCCTTATTTGTATTGTTTAGTCTTCAAGTCTCAACAGACCAACTTGCACCCTCCCTCCCCATCCCCAATCCCCCCGCCGCCTCACCCCCATCTCCCAGCTTCCCCTCAGCCACCCATGATGACTAACTCGCTGTCGTGAGCAGTGTTTAACCTCTGCCAGCTTTAAAGAGAATGACATCCATTTTGCTTTCAAGCAAGATACTGTGCTTAAATTTGCTGGTAGCTTGCAGAAAAACAGAACGTGATATCCAATGAGCCTGTCCCCTTCATGCTTTTTCCCCCAACTACTAGTCCCACCCTCACGTTCCTCACCTTCCCGCACCACACGTGGAAAGAGGAAAAAAACAAAAAAATCAATACTGCTTAACCGGGCATATTCTCCCGGAAAGGAAGCCGGGCTGGGCATAGTAAACTGAAAGCGCTATAAAACATATGGCTGCATCGAGAACGAAGTGCTTCTGCAGCAATTTTCCAGGGAGCGGTATGTGCCCACATATGCATTCCTGCGCCTGGATGTGTACCATTATTCAGCCCTTCTGCTCCCCAATCCTTTCCCCTTCCCTCTCCAGCTCTGCCTCCATCCATCCACTCTATCCCCTCCATCCCAAGCCGTGTCTCTCCACATGCTGCGCTTAAACAAACACATTACTAAGCTGAAATATCTGCAAGTGCCGCTTATTTTTATGCAGCCATTGTTTCAGTCCGGCAGTCAATGGGATTTGGTGAGCTGGCCATCTTGAGGCAGGACACATATCGATGCCTATTTAAATAAAGCAGGAGGGTGGAGGCTTTGTATATGTATGCTACATCACCATTTTTGCTGCTCACGCACCAAAGTGTCAAGCTTGATTTAGTTGCCATTATGATAAATGCAAAGTCCAGAGTCACCGGTATACCTGATGCTTGCACATTGCCAGGCAATTTGCTGACTTTGAACCAGATTAGCATGCACATTACAGACTCTTTATCTTGTACAAAAAAGCTCTTGGCTTTGTCCCTAATGACACTTAGCAAAACACTACCCCGTTCTTAATCCACTCGATTGGAATTGCTAATTATCTTTAATGTAGATTCACTGATAATTGTTCTCTCATTTATGCTGGGAACTAATCTCATTTTTGTGTCCATTTAACCACCAATAATTGCTTCGTGACAAAAATGGCAAAAATATTTTTCTTGAATATTTGAATCCCCCCTGAAATACATAAAGGAATATGTCAAAAGCTAAACATGCTGCTGATAATCATCATAGTGGTGTTTTAATACAAATATTAACTCTGTAGAAATGTTATTGTTCCTGTGATTTGTGGGTTAGCAGGTTCAGACCTTTTGGTCACATCTAGAACATGTAGTGAGGAAGTGTTCAGGTTGTACTTTTGGGGGGTGATAAAAAAACATCCTGCACTCATTGGTCATTAAGGTAGCTTGTGGACTTCCTCACCATTATTTCATCCTGAACCTTCCTAAGCACCACACACAAGTGCAACCCACTGTGCCAGCTGGCAGGCAGTTGGCAGCCCAGTGAAGGATTAACTGGTACCACTATGCTGGCCTATAAATAGAGTCTACCAACTGCTTCAGGAAATGAACCACGATGGAACCTCCCAAAGGCCCACGAACAGGTTGTGCTTTTTATCCCCTCCTCTCTCTCAGGATTATAAGTGAATGTGTGTGTGAGAGCTCCCTAACGTTTAGCACTGTCCCTTTCAATCAAACTCACTGTAGGTGTGCATTGCAAAGCGCATGCTTTCATGACGCCATGGTCTATATGTGTATAAGTGCCCTCTGTGATTGGGGCCAAAGCCAGTTTTCTTCACTCCAGATTTTCAGAGCCATTGCTCTGCAGCCTCTGTGCCGCTTCGCAATGGAGAGAGCCATTGTTTTTCTCCAGCACTTACCCCGAGCATTGATCCTCTGTAGTGGAACAAGCTATTCGCTTTGTATGTTTGCCCGCTCTTCCGCTTTTGATGGACTCCCGGGATTGATCCTGGCTATGCAGTCATTATCTCAGCTCAGTAATGTTAGCTTAGGTGGGACCTCTGGAAGAAAGACACCAGCTGAAGAAAAGATTTAAGTGTTACAGGATAAGAACTGGTGTGATTTTGATTGTGCTGTGTGTTGCATCGTATTGTGTGTCACAAAGTCAATGCGAAGTCAATGCGTTGTTGACTAAGCCCAAACTGAACTAAAGAATGTGCACACCCAGAAATGACAATGTTCAGCTTACCCTCATATCAGAAACACCCACTAGTGTTTTTTGGCAGTTCAATATAGAGCGAGTTAGATAGGGCTGCTTTTTTTCTGTCGTCTCCAGAGGAGCACAGAAATGCCGACTGGTTCATTGATAACTCGGATAACTCCAAACAGCTTGTGCACCATAATATCGTGCTTAGGGTCCAGAAGTACAATATTTATTTTATTACCTCAAAGGTTGTACTTGCTAACAAAGCTCAAGTTCCCCTACAAGTCCAGTGGAAATGTTATGCTGGCCCCGGCGTGCTCTGGGATACATAATTTGTGAACAGTTTGGACTTTCATTCAGCTCATCTCAAGACTGGAACTCATGTGCTTTGAGATGGCTTTTAATTTTTTATTTATGAAGGATTTTAACTCCACTGATAAAACTTAGTATTTGTGCTATTTTGTGAATTTTGGTGTTGGAGGAAAAATAACTTGACTGGGACGCAGCTAGTCATTGTACCGAAACACCAACTCACATTGCTGTCATGTTTGCTTCTTTTTCTTTTTTAAAAACAGTATAACGGTGGATGAAGTCCAGGCTAAAGTGGCACTCGTCCATGATGAGGAACGGGTACTCTCTGAGGATGAAGCAGTGGTAAGTTGTGTTTTATTCATATAGTTTATACTATAATGCTGGTGGGTATTGTGAGGTCTGGGGGACACCAAGGGTGCAAGAGGTTAGTGCCTTCACTGAGTATTTTGCTAGACTTGAATTCATGTCTAAAACACAAAGGTAGGTGCGTAGAAAGGTACTGTAATATACACTATATCTAAGAAATCTAAATACATTGGTATGCTGCATGGCCACTTTTCTATTCAAGGAGATTATCCTTTACACATAAGTTGATTCTACATGTTATTGTCAATAAATTCCATTAAAAGTCTGACCTAACTGTAACCATTATTTAAATATTTCTAAAAATTTAATTTCCTAAAAACAGCTGTGCACTCTGGATCTTGGTAACCATTACTCATACAGGAATAAATAGTGCATTTACTGGACTGATACACATTTGGTGCTCTACTAAGTATTTACAACATTAATGTATTAGATTGCATCAAAATTATAAACTCACAATATAATTCCATACATATGCAACATCATATCTGAATTTTATGCAAATGCTTTAAAATATCCATATTTTAGCCACGTAGTGAGGTTGTGTAGTGTAGCATTTTTCAGATTTGCCAAACAACAAGCTGATGTACATCTACACCCACCTTGCCTCGGCTGTCATTTTTGCATCTTGCTCGACTGTCTTCTTCACTCGTACAACAGGGTCCCTTCATTTGAATTCCGAACAGGACGAGTTTCCCAACAGTGATTTTCCCCTCAAGCTGCAATGTGTGAGAATGCGGCTGTCTGTTTCACTTTAAACTTATTGAGCCTCCCTCTTACCAGACAGCAGATTTCAGAATCTCTGGCTGTAAACAAAATGGCTAGAGCTCACTTGTTACCTCTTCCACTTCTTCTTCTTGTTCCTTTTTCTACTATAAATGGCATTGGTAGGCACAATCATACATCCACGCACACAGAAAAGCGTCTGCTGGGTTCTCCTAGCAGGAAAAGTTCAGCTTGTTAGTAGCTTGTCACATTGCTGACAATGTGTTTACAGAGATTTTTCACAAATTAAGTTGGCGGTATTTATGGTTAGATTAGAAATGTCCTCCACTCTGTAAGGGGTGACAGTGTGTATCTTGCGTTGGCTTACTAATTTTAGCTGCTGTAAAATGTCTGACTAGGGAATGGATGAATTGGATGTTGTGGTGTTGGTATATAACAGAAAACACATAAGCAGCGCCGAAGCTGTAACCAACATGAAAGGCTCACGGATGGGAGAAATCAGCACTCATTTGTTTCTGCTGGCTAACGGGGAGGCATTTACTAATGAATTCAACGGCATCTGAGGAGGACGAATCTCTATGAATATGCATGAATATGAAAATGTGTACTTAACTGCAACCACAACAAACGGTGATCAAGCTGGGCAAATTAAACAGGGTGCCATTGACAGTACTTAACAGGCAATTTACATTAGAACTGACAAGGCGGCCCTGTGTTAGCCCCTTAATCAAGGTCCAAGGGCAGCTAGGTTTTACCTTGTGAGAAGTTAATTCTGTATATTTTACATTTCTGTCTTAGAAAATGTTTTCTGGCGACTTTAATATTGCATTTCTGTGACTGTGCAGCCAGTGCATACCCTAAATATGTGTGTCTTTTCAGATTGATGAATAAATACTGTAGCGGTTGAGAAAACACTAACATTGGATCTTCGTGCGGTTTTTTTTTTGTATATATGGACAGAAAGGAAGGAGTTATTTTCTCATCGGTGCTGAATTGTAATGTCTGAAGACCTTGATTACTTTTCTTCCTTCACACTCAGGGATAGAGCCATACGTGTTTTTATTCTTTTTTGCACGCTTATTCAATTTGTGTCATTTTCGCACCTTTTTTTTTTTTATTACTTTCCCCCTTCTTTTCTCTCTCCCTCTTAAGAAGCTTTGGCCTCCACCGAAAATTCAGTTTCCACTTCAGTGGCCCAGATAATTCAAGAACAGAGAGGATTTTCAGGAGAACAATTTGATGATCAAAGGAGGCACTCCACTCGGGAGGGAAAAGGGATATTCTGACGCGGCCCTCCCTCAGTATTCTATGATTATGTTTTAGCCCTCCATTCCTGTAGCAACCACTGTTCATGTAGATTCAAGTTCACTCACATTTAAAAGGTAATCATAGGTATCCCAGGAAAGACGTCTTGTCGTTTTCAAAAAAACCCCCCACCATTCTAGTTGAGTTGTCTCCTCTTTCAGTAAGTTAAAGACAGCAGAGACCTGAGCAAATATCATTTCAATACTCAAACTAAAAAGAGAGTACTGTCTTTTGGCATTAACCATGGGACAGTCCATTCTCAGAAGCACCTATGTGTGACCAAGCTCGAACTTTAGCTATGTGCCGGTGGACAGAGCTGGAGGAAATTGCTTTCTCTGAAGAAATGGGTATTTGTGCAGAGGTGAATTTCACTTATCCATCTACTACCCACCTGCTCCAATCCCTTCAGTTTACCAGAAATGGAAAGAAACTGAGTATAAAGTATGTTGAGTTTTTTAAAAATGGGAGAATGAAAGGGATCCCCTGATTAAAAGCAAACAAACAAAAGGAACAGCCATTGGTGCACCTCTTGGTGGTCATAAGAAGAGAGCCAAGCTGTGTAGATGGAAAAACATAGCTGCAGTTGCATGAAAGGTTGATAGTGGGTATGGAAATCTTGCTTGTTTCACAGTTTAATAATATTGGCTATACCCCAGGGGTTCCTATATGCAGTAGAAGAGCTGTCATTAGTTGGTAACAGGGCAGAAATGAAGACAGTGTAGTTGGGAGGTAGTGGTGCATGGACAAAGGGAAAAACAGAACTGTAAAGATCTCATTATAATGATCTCTTTGGCACCTATAACTACATTAAAGAAATCCTGTGTGGTATAGCACTGGTAGACAAAATACTCAATTTTTCAGTGCTCGACAGAAAATGAAACTATAGTGAAGTGGTCCACTATTTTCATTCAGACTGGTTAGATGTCCATTTAATGTAATCTTCAAATGTGCTGTATACTATAAGTATGACAACTAATCCTATGTAAAACAAGTGCATATTGTGTCACTTTGGTGTCAACTTCATATCACATATGATCTTCATCAGATCTCTATCAGCAGATGGGGTCAGCCCAGTTGTAATTGAATGCTAAATTTCCGTTTTTGTTCTGAGCACTTTGAATGAGATTGAAATTCATCAAGAAAGAACTTTGAAACTCAACATTATTGAGTACTTTAAACCTACACAATTGTCTTGTAATCATAAATACTGATAAAATACAGTAATTGTGCTGAAACAATTAGTTGATTCAGCATCAGTTACTTTTGGTCTATAAAGTGCTCATCACAATGACATGTTTACTTTCTGTGTTTTTTGTTCAACAGCTTCGATAATCAAGTAGGAGTTTTAAGTCATTTAAAATGGCAAGTAAACATGTGTAACATTCAGTGGTTTTGGCTTCCCTAAGTTGAAATAATGTGAAGATGTCATTGTGATGAGCAGTTTGTAGACCACAATTAACTGACTAGTCCCAAAAAAAGACAAATTAATTGCTATTAATCAAGAAAAGAGTAAAATACTGATGCGATTACCAACACTAAAAACCTTCCCAATACTGTTTATCCATTACTGACATTTTTCTGTCAGTGACAGATTGACAGCATCCAACAGAGCAAGGAAGCAACCTGCAAAGCAAGCCTGCCTGACGTGACTTCACCTTTCCATCTTGGCAACAACTCTCAGCTCTCTTGATGTTCACAACATCCACTGATGCACAAAAAACAAACAACCAGCGCCTTGTGTTGCACTCCCACCCCTAGTCTCTACCAACCAAGGTCAGCCACTCAGCCCGGCTCTTCACACCATCTGTTTGGGCTGGTTGACATTTGGCCCTCGCCAACACTGAAATCTAACTTTGGGGGTGGGGGGCTGATTACCATTTTGCTTTTGTATTGCATATCAAGAGGGCATATTTCAACTCGGTAAGATGAATCAGTGTGAAGCCTTTTAAAATTTGGTGCTGTATATAGTAAAATTGCTTTTGGCTTATCATGCAATACTACATATAAACTGCCCATTACATCTACAGTCCAGATAAAACCCTCACTGTAATTGTTGCAATATTTAATAAACCCAAAAGACTGTAAGGCTAAATTACAGCCACATAAATAGGAAGACAGACATTACAGTAGATGTTGCTTGATGATGTCTTGCCAGCCTCCAGAAGGGGGCAGCAGGCCTCTAAGTTGAGTGCGAGGTAATGGAAAAATGGAAAGTCACATTCACAGGTCATTTAATCTCTTTGTTTTGTCATGGGCTGGGCCTCTGGTGCTGTTTTTTCTCTCTCTCTCTTTCTGAATCTCTCTCTGTCTCTCTGTCTCTCTCTCAAAAAGTGAGAGACCCCTCCTGTTTAGAAATGAACAATTCTCACCTGCCTCCAAGAATTTCCTTTTTTATGCATTCGCAGGGAGGTTTCATAAGCTTGGAGTGATGGTAGAATTAGGTATGTGCAGGCGAGCAGGGTCATGGAAGTAAACACTGGCAGCTATAAACGGGTTTTGCATTTCATTTTCTGTATTCCAACAAGATTATAGTCTTGTGTTAAAAGCCTGCTGGGTATATGAGGATAGCTGGGCTGATGGGGGGGTTGCCTGCGCCTCCCCCACCCTCAGCACCATTCATCACCTCCCATCACACGTGTCATGTTTTTGCTTCCCAGCTGGAGTGCTTTCAAGTTATATAATTCAAAATGACAGGCTGAAACCAGAGGTAGAGTGATATGTGGTTTGTAGAGCTGAGGTAGAGAAAACTGACCTGCTAAAAAAAATGCTATAATGTGTCATGTTCTTTTGATATAGGAGGACAGTGAGGGGAGGGGAGGGGGGGTACAACGACTTTGTATTTGTTTCAAGCCGCACACCTGACACTTCTCAATCTCTTGCCTTGACCCTCTTCCTCTGCACCTCTAATCTTCTCCACACTCGTCTTTTGTTATGTATCCATCGCAATTGGATGCGCTTGAGGTCGTGCGGGTGGCACAGGTAATGGAACCAGTGGGAGGTCAAAGGCAGGAGAGGGAAGGAGCAAAGTGAAGAGGCATCGTTTTATGCTGCTCCAACAAGTCCTGACGGAGCTCTCTTATATCAAGAGGTGTCTGTTTACCTACTGTATCAGTTCATCTGTCACTTTTTTTTTTTTTTGTACTTCTTATATGCAGTTTTTTTTCTTGATAAAATGTTGTTTTTATAAGCATGGAAAAAAAAGTGCCACATATAAAAAATAGAACACTTAAGAAAGTTGAATTACACAGCTGTGTTTTTACCGCTTTGACTCCCTCGCTGAAGAGTCTGTCTTACAAGCTGTACTGACAAACCAGCCCTAAAGCAAGCTCAAGGCAATCATTCATATTCTTATCAGCTTTAACCACTTGACAAATACTATTGATGTTGCACAAGTGTAAGTGCAGGCTACGCGCTGTGCAATGAGCAACATCTACAGTGGATAGAAATCGGTTTCCTTTGGGACAATCTATGCTAGTGCCTCCCAGGTGAATGCACTGATCAGTGTTACACTCATAAGAACAGAAAGGATGTTTTAGCTGTGGGTATTCAGCTTATTCTACATACATGCATTTATTTTTACAGTCTGGTTTGGGCAGGTGAGATTGTTAGTCAGTATATTAAAGTCATAATCCTTAAGATTTGGTGACACCTGTGGTGGCTTGTTGTAACTACTTTGTCAGAAATACAACAGAGGAGCACCTGTGCAACCAAAGTAACTTGTTTTGTTTCAATAAAGTCAGTAAAGTCAAAATAACTGCAAATGCAATCTGCGACAGTTACATTGCTGAGAAGCTGGAGGTCTGCAGTCTGTTACCAAAAATGATTGTTGTCCCGTTTTGTAGGCATGTTTTTAATTAATTGTGACAAATACATCACAATAAAAATTTGCTCAACACTAAAAGCCACCACCATGTTTCGGCGACTGAACGCTTTCATAAGACACAGCGACAGTAGGGAATGTTTGGTGCCCATTAGCACTTGTAACTTAATATAGCTGAAAAAGGTTGAGCATGAATAGTGTCAAAAGGGGGTTTGATTTCATGAACATTTTTACATATTAAAACTTTAAAGGGAAAAAACCTCAGGTATTTTTCAACTACAGTCTTACTTTTGTAATTGTGGCCGCTCTGGCTATGGGTCATACTGATTTTGTACTCATCATCTTTGTTTTAGAAATTGGGAAATAACATGGCATAACAACATACACTATATGAACAAAAGTAGCGGGACACCCCTGTCCCAATACTTTTGGGAGGGAATACTTTTTTTTTTTTCTTAAGGAGAATCTTGATGCAACAACATACAGTTTTACAACTGTTCTTCTGACAGTTTGTGTTTGGCCTTTTCCTCTTTCAATATGACAATGCCCCCGTGCACAAAGCCAGCTCCATAAAGAAATGGTTTTCCTAGTTTGGTGTGGAAGAACTTTACTGGCCCACTCGGAGCCCTGACCTCAACCCTATCCAACACCTTTGGGATGAACTAGAACAGAGATTGTGAGCCAGGCTCTCGGGTCCCACATCAGTGTCTGACCTAATAAATGCTCTTCTAGATGAACAGGCGAAAATTCCCAAAGACAAACTCTAAAATCTTGTAGAAAGCCTTCCCAGAAGAGTGGAAGCTGTTATCGCTGTAGAAGGCGGGGACCAACTCCATATTAATGCCTATGGATTTCAAATGGGATGTTATAAAAGTTATGTGTAGTTGTCCCAGTACTTTTGTCCATATAGTTTATAGCTAGGCAAGCAGAGCAAGCCAAATAAAGTTAAATTTTCTAAGCTTGTCTCAGAGTCTAAACAAAAGTCGTTCCCTGGATTAGCTATTGAGATTAATGGGGATCAATGACACACACAATATTTAAGCAGCTAGTTCTGTTAATTTTTTAATTTTTAGTACAATTTGCTCAGTGATTTGTTTCAGCAGCAGACTTTTGTGAAACAACAAAATGATATGATCAATAATCACAATAAGATTCTGCTTAAAGTCTATACACAATAATTCTGACTTTACCCAGCCCCGCAGTGTAATCACGTTTTGTTGTTTGGTTTTTCTGTGTAAAGCTCTACAGCTTGCAGAATCCTCCATTTCACTTCTAAATATAAAGTCACATCTGATATCCTCCTGCCCCAGACAGGCCACTGGCTCCTGGAAGAACATCTTGTTGAAGACCCTCATATCCTTTGTGGTGAAACGGTTGATGCGTTTCGTGTTTCCATGGTGACCCCCGCCGCACAGCATACGAGACAATAATGAAAGCTCTCAAAGGCCGCAGGGGCACCAGAATAGTGCACGTCCTCAACGTTTCAACTATTGTGGCACAAGTTACACAACCTGACGTTCCCCCTGTGAATGTTTCCTTCTCCCATCATCTCAGGGCTTTTGAGACCGTCAAAGATTGGGCTTGCTAGCAAAGGGATGACACATGGAATGACAAAACTCCTGTGTCTGTCTGTCAGGCTTGGTCTTTATCCGACTGACATTTGCTGGCTCAGGCTCATCCAGGCTCTGGAGAAGCCAGGGATAAGAGTCAGACACAGATGGCTTTTTCCCTTGCAATTCTGTCTAGAGCAAGATTCAAGTGTGTGTGTGTGTGGTGGGGGGTTTACAGACTCTCTGAAATATAATTACCTCTACAAAAATATAAGAAACCAGTGAGTTTTCACATACTGCAACAGTGTGGTGTTTTTTTTTGTACAATAACATGTTCTCTTATTCTTTTTGTCTGTGCTGACCCAATCTATTGGTGATTAAAGCTCGATAGAGACATTTCTTGTCCTCTGAGTGAGTCAAAAGAACAATGCAAGAATGCCTTGTGCCATTTAAAACTGATGAGCCAAAGCCAGCAGAGAGGGGAGGTGTAGGTGTTAAATTGATTGGCGAGAGAAAAAAGCATCTGCTTTGCAATAGCTTAACAGTTGCCTCAGAAGCACGCCTGCTATTGTTTCCAAACAAGAATACCCACTTCTGTGTGCCGAGGAGTGTCGCCTTCAGAAGAAATGTGTGAGAGGGATAGAAATTGTTGCATAAGAAACATTTAGAGACGACATCTTTTTTTTATTTATTTGTTTTTTCAGCATTCCAGGACCTTGATCTATTTTCTTTTTTCATAGCTGCCTCAACTCCTTTTCTGTGCAGTTCAGAGTTAATGCGTGGGCAGAGAACAAAAGACAGGGGATAGAGGGCTGGAGTCACCAGCTGATCCAATGACAGAAATGGCACGGAGGCGAGCGGGTCCCAGGTGTAGTCATGACTCAAGTAGCACTCCAAGATGGGGGGGGCAAGGAGTGAAAAAGAAGCATGGGGGCATCATGGACACTTGCGCCCTGTGTGACAAGCTGCCTGTTGTGTGCATACTGCCTGACAGCAGGAAAAGCAAAGAGACAGGACACCGAATCCCTTTGACCTTCAGCAAAGTAAGACTGGACTCAGACTTCTGTTACCGAACAGCAGTGGCACAAGTGTGCACCTCTCGTCTCTGCAGTAAACTTGATCGAACAGTTAGACGTCACTGATGTGCAGGTACCAGACGTTTTGCTGACTGGAAAGACCAAAATGCTATGAGAAGAGATATATAAAATCATCAGCAGAATTCCTACTGCAGGGATGAGACAGGCAATAGTTTGGGCTTGTAGAGCCACCACATTGATTATGGGGGTACCTACCAGCAGGAAGGTGAGGCTGAATGTTTAGTATAATACAATATCAGTCTTACTAGTGCTAATCACTTGTCAGGGATAGGTATTAGCAGGGCATGGAATTCATTATCTTCATTCAAATTCATAACGCTTTGTTTCTCCTTTAGACAAACAACTTAATTGTCAAAATGTTAAAAATGTTTCAGATATGTGCTATGCATACAAATATTGTTTGCCATTGTCGCTTGGAATTAGTTGCTTTTAATAGAGGCAAAATCCAGTCAAATGACAAACTACACGCACAGCTCCTCGCTATTCTTTCGCAACTCTTTCAAGTCTAACTAGCTAATTAACAAAGCTGTCGATCACACTACAGACGACACCAAGGGAAGAGCAGAATGACATAATTGGACGTTTTCCTCCTCTTTCTCCCACGAAGTGCGTGACATAAAACCTATTTCAACCCTGCGCCCTAGAAATGACCATATCATCATAATAATTTGTTTTTTCCAATTATGTAGTAGTGGGAAATGTTGGTGCTGCCTGACATATGTTGCCTTGCAAATGCTTTTTCTCCAATAGGAAGTGCTGCATCTACAGTAAATGTAGCAGGTGGCTGTGGTGGACGGAGTGCATTCATAATGGGGACTTTGACAGCAGAGATTGCATTTTAAGTGATGCGCCTGTAAAAGGTTGAGACGACAGAACACTTTGGTGAAGATTAGAGAAAGATTGTAGTTTTGTCTAAATGTTAATCATGTAAACACGTCATGTCTCAAGTCGGTAGGACCTTTTCTGTATTGAACCATGAATGATCTTACCCTAACATTAAGCAAGTGCTGTGAGGTGCCTAAACATAATTATAAAGTAGTTAATTAATAATTTAGTTGCTAAAAGCGAATTAACACCATTTCCTCATTATGCTGATAAAAAACAATAAAAAACATAATCCAGGTGACAGTAAATTTCCTATTTGCGGTTGCAAATTAGTAGTATATAGTCCTAATTTCACTATTTTGAATTAGCTGTTACATTTTTTTAAAGAAAATGTAATGTCACCTTGCGTATGTTTTATATCAACATATAGACATTTATTTATGTTGTAGCAAATTGCTTTCAGCCAAGACGAGCCAAGACAAATTTCCCCCAATGTCCCCTCCTATAATTGTAATGACCCGTCATCAACTGCCTCTGAAAGCAAAAAGAAAGCACATTTGCTCCCCTCTGTATTCACTGTTAAACAGAACTCAGAACAAACACTCCAAACACTGGATGGTCACTGAACTCCTCCTGCTTCATGTGGGTTTGCATGTCAGCCAGCAGCAGTGAACACAACAGCTGTGTGCGCAGCTGTAAAACACAGGTAAGAGTTTGTTGAAATCGCAGCATCACTCATACACATGTTAAATACAAAGTGTTGTATTACTGCTGGTGTCTGCAGTGTAACAGGCTGGAAGATGATCTGAGTTTCTCTGAGTCACCAGTCATCTTTTGTAAACTGGGTGTGCACTTTGATTTTTTACTAAACTGTCTCGCTGTGAAGCGATCAGGTTATCACTGTCTTGTTGGTGAACACACACACACAAAGAGTTAATACAGAAACAGAGAAATACTTTTTACTAAACACGCTTGTATACAGACAAATAGGAACTTGTACAGGCGCCCCCATATCCCGTATCAGCAACATTAGCCATTAGTGCTGTATTTTAATGTGCTGTTTACCTTAAACATAACTGATTCAAAATAATAATTAAAAAGCAGACGGTGTTGTGAAATCACTCATTGTACTCTATTATTGCATGTTTTATAACGAGGGTCAAAATAAGATTGGACTGGCTCGTGTTCTCATGCTTGTATAATCTCAGTGTTTGTTATAGAGTGTGTTTTGTTTTTGTTTTTTTTTGCATGGTGTGGCCGTGTGCCTGCGCACTTAAGTCAGCATCAGTATTGTTGTCACTCTGGCTCCCTCCCTCTCTGATCCTTTCTCTTTTCTCACACTCTCCCCTCACTCCCTCTACAGAGTGACATTCATTAATTAAATATGGTGTACTGCCGCAGGATGTGCTTCCCTTTCCACTATCTCCAGACACTAATAATTACATTGGCATTTAGCTCTGTGATAAGCCGACCCTATGGCCTTTATGAAATGTTCCCTGGGCCCGGATACTGAGCAAAATATAGACTCATGCAATGCTATATATCGATCCCTCTGCCTGTCTTCTTGCTTTTATCTTAAGAGCCACCGTTCATTAGCATGGTTAAAGAATCTGACAACACCACCTGGTTTTTTACATCATTAAAGGCTGAACTGTAGCTTTGCTGGTGTAACGCTGTACACAGGTAGGCTGTTCAAATGAAATTAGAGCTGATGGTGACATGTTATTACAGGTAAATACATGCCACAGGGACCACTGTCACTCTTCTGTAGCCTTAAACTTTAAAGGTTTATTTTCATGATACAGTGTAGGTTTTAGGACTGGAACTCCTAAATTATTATTGTTATTGAGTAATGTACTGATTGATTGGAAAAATGTGTTTAAAGAGTCGAACGATGTCTTGATTGGTTCAACCAATAGTCAAGAAGAAATTCCGTTTACAGTCATAGTGTAAGAAAACCAGACTATTCACATTTGAGAAGCTGAAACCAGTTAAACAGCCATTTTTACTTTAGAAATAACTTAAACAATTATCAGAATTGTTGCTATTTGTTGCAGCTATAGTCATCTTACTGCTAATTATTATTTTAGTTCTGGGGTCACTTTAATGTCACTAAAATGAAACAATATGTGAATATGATAGCTGGATGAATGGTTGGATGTAAAATTAAGTATTCAGACTAAAAGTCAAATTGAGTTTTTGATTAATCCATGACTGGTTTAGTCTACAGTAGGTCTGAAAACTGTTGAAAATGCCTCACAATTTCCCAGAACATAAAGTGATGTGTGGTTTTCTGGAGGTGAAGACATTTGAAGAGCAGGAACCAGTGAATATACAAGAGGTTTATTGTGACTTCCCCTGACATACAGAACACTAAGATATGTACAAGCAGCAGTTTGAATAAGCACATGACAGGGATAAGCTGAAAGCTCAACTTCATCACTATTTCCCTTTTAAGATTATGCCTCTGCAGATCTAAGTGAAGTTAGCCAAAAAGCTTTAGAGTATTACGTTTGATTTTGCTCTACCTAATTACTTTGCCTCAAGTGGCCTAATCAGGCCGGTACATTGCAAGATTATTATGTGGCTTATCAGCTTCAGGGAAGTATCAATTGATGCTTAAGTCGCAATCACTGTAAACATGCATTTAGTTTGTATTAAGATCACTTGTACCAGTTACATTTTAATAAGTCGCAAGCAAATAGCCTGCCATTTCTCCCAACAGTTATTATGGTATCCTGTTCCCTTGATCCCCCTTCTCCTTCCTTGGACTTGGAGGTACAAAAAAGAATGCCTTTCATTTTTATTGACAAGTTGTTCATATTTGCTGCAAAATGTGGGACTTTTTACCTTAATCTTTGACATGACGAAGGTTATTTCTCATCGCCTGAAAATATATTTTTCACTCCACTTCACTTGGCAATCACTCCAGATTTGTCTGAATAATCTCTGATCACCAAATTAAGCTTGAGATTCGAGTGTAATTTTTTTCCAGAATGGTCCTAGCTGAAATTACCAGGGAAGGATTCAGTGAAAACCATATGGGCTTCAAATTGGACCCTTGGACTCTGTGGGGATTGTATGTACCATCAGACCCGTGTTGGTACCATTCAGTATCAGCTAAAATGACCCGTGTTCTTGCCGCCTTGGGAAATCTGCCTCTGACTTCTATTATTTTGGTCAAGGTTTCCGGTCTGGTCTGCCAAATGGCCTGAAAGGGGGGAGAGGAATCGTCAGCGAGTACTTTTTTTTTTTTTATCTGAACAACATGCTGTGCTTCTGTATTTGTCACTGGGTCCAAACTGAGTGACAGAGATGCTTAGATAGATGAGGCTAACTCACATGTAGCTGGCCGTTTTATTACATATGTCACTTTTTGCTCATGCACATGTACATTCAGTATGCAAGTATGTGCTTTAATACTGTGTGGGAGTAGTAATATTTTCACTTGTGTGGGTTCATGGTAATAAATGTCTCATCTTTTTGTTTGTGCTGTTTCCACATATTTGCAAGGTGATGCATTTCATAACGCCGACTGGAAACCCAATATTCTCGTGCCAGGTGGATATAAGTGATATTTGTAGAACTTCTTGGACTAGCTGGATCTATCAAATAACATAACACAGTATGTAACAATGTTATTTGATCTTTCTTCTCTTCTCTCTGTCTCTGTAAAGCAATATCTTTGCATACTGTTTTATCAGCCCTCGTGTTAGTTTGACTAAATCAACTGCGGAGCTTATTTGTCGGAACTGTTGGTGACTTTTCACATAACAGGAGTCAAATCTCAGAAGATTCAAATACAGTTGGCAGACTTAACTGTACTGCCACCTAAAGGTGATACATGCTTAATGTGCTGTTTAACCATAAGACTTGAGATAACATTGCGGTTCGGATGAGGATCTGACGATTTTTTTTTGCATTTCACTAAGTGAACATGGACAAGGTTGCAGTCATACACTGAGGGAGTAGACAGGGTTCACATTAGTTCCCCAGTCGTCTTTATGTTTTTAAACTGTTGGCCAAGCAAGCAAAGATGATTATTTAGATGGGTGTGAAAACTATGGGAGAAATATGAATTTCAATGAATTTCTAGGAAAATGTCAAGAAATAGTGAAAAACATCTCCAAAAGTTTTGTTCGAGCAACAGTCCAAAAGATTTTCAATTTAGAATAATCTTATGTGATTTAATGTTGTTAAATTACATAAATGATTAATTGATGATTTGATGATCAAAACTGTTAATGATGTCTGCTAATCAACTAATTAATTAATTGGCTAACTATCTGACCATAATTTAGCCTATTCCATAAAGGTCCAGAGTCTAAGTTTCAGGTCATCTACTAGCAGGATAAGGCAGATTTGTAATATACTATTTATTTTCATTAGTGTATAATCACCTGAAAATAAGAATTGTTGTTCTACAGTAGCCCAGTATGGACAAACCAAACACTGGCTCTAGAGAGGGCCTTTTGCATTTTCCCCAAGTTTTGAGGTCACCTTAAACACACTAGGCAGGTGAGGGGGTTGGGGGGGTATACCTTTGTCTTAATATGCAAAGTCACTGGTAGATGCCACTAAATCCTACACACTGGACCTTTAACAAAGGTCGAGCTCAAGATACAAAGAGCATGTCACCAATAACAAATAATAAAGACTGATTACTGCATAACAAACAGTGAACTTCAGCCTCCAACAAAACTCTCACTCACCTCTTTTCCTCACAGCACACAGCAAATTTTCTATGCTTTTCAAACAAACACATTTCCATTTGGCTTTGAAAAGACTACCTAAGCACAAAAGAACTTTCCGCCAAGGTGAGTCACAACACCTGCCTTCCAGTCCAAATGTCCAGATCTACAGTCGTGTTTATTAGCTTAGCTTAATTGTGCATAGTTTCTAAAGGTCAGTGCCTGCTGTGATACATCGCTGCCAAAATGGCTTCCAGGGGACACTGTTCCAGATGAATAAACACTGAAAGCTGCACCACCTTCCACCCCTGCATCCCCATCTTTTACCTAACAATGTGCAGCCGCATCACGTTAGGCTTTTTCAGGCCCTGCACAAGGTCCTGTGACTGATGGGCATCCACTGGTACGCGCCGCCTCACTGATTTCCATTTCAGCTGGCAAAAGGCAGCAGATTAATTCGCGTCTCAACTTTTTTGTCTGCAGGAGTTTATTCAGATAGGAGGAATGATGTGTTTGTCCTCCAGTGAATTAAAACATGCAGTATATCTGTGTAACTACTGCCTGCTCTGTGATTAATGGTATTTGACTTCTATAAGCAGTAAACTTCTTCTGTTTGGCTGTATAAGCTGATTTAATAAGAGAATGATGATTTGATGATTTAAATCATGACTTGAATAGATAAGATATGGCAGCGGGTATTACTGGAAAGAGCTGAATGGGAATGATGCGCAGTTCATTGTCAGTTATGTAATGCACTTTTTATAAGCCTATACCTGTTGGGCCAGCAGGCACTCAGGTTGCGAGCATCCTAAGATTCATACTCCGAATGCAGACGTGCCTTTTAGGAGATGTGTCTACTTGTGGTGCAGGTCGTTGTATTAAGAATTTGCAAGAGAAGAAAAAACTGTTGTATGTTGAGTGCCTTTAAAGATACATAAATACATACATTAGACAATTTGTGGGCACGTTTGATTTTTTTTACTGTGTTTGCTCATTAAATGCTATTTGACTCTGAAGCTAATTGTTTTCAGCTGCTCAGTTACAATATTTATCACACTTTGATTAAAAAGTATTGGTACTCACTGGTACTCTTATCGCCCAGGCTTTGTTAGGAGGAGGCCATCACGTGGATCTCAACAAGTTTCAACACACACTCTGGGACATCCTGACAAAAGGAGACAGCGTCAAGGTGAGCTGTATCATTCTTCATTTCCAACACCCAGTTCTCTTTCTCTCTCTTTTTTTAGCAATTGTTCTAGCTAACTACATCCTTAATCACTCCTTCATTCCTGTATTACTTGGATTAGTCCCCAGTTACTCTAGAAATTGGCACAGCAAAATTCATTGACTCGTCTCTGTGAAACTGGAGGCGATGTAACCATAGGTGAATGTTGGAACATTCTCCTCCATGAATGTGCAGGGGTGTCGTCCTTAAACGTTTGTTACACTCTTACTGATTGTAGTAATGTGAACGTATTTTTAGCCATTCTAGCGGCATGGCTCTATAGATGCCAGTATTGGTCTGTCTGTTGGTCGATCAGTCGTTCTTCCTCTTGCTACAGACTGAAATGTCAACTACTGGATGGATTGCCATGAAACCAGACCTCCATGGTGCCCAGAGGATGAATTCTGGATAATTTAATTTGGTGATCCCTTGAGTTATCCTCCAGCGCCACCAGCATATATAAGTTCTCACTTGTATATCTCAACATCTACTAGATGGATCACTATTAAATTTGGTTCAGACATTCATGGTCCCCAGGCGATTTATCCCAATGACTTTGGTTATCCCCTAATATTTCATCTAGCACCACCATGAGGTTGACATTTGCGGTATTGAGTGAAAATGTATCTTCATCTAGCACCATCATTAGGTCAAAAGATGATTTTGACCAATACATTTACATTTATTCATTTAGCTGACGCTTTTATCCAATGTGACTTACAATTGCTATACATGTCAGAGGTCGCACGCCTCTGGAACAACTAGGGGTTAAGTGTCTTGCTCAGGGACACAGTGGTGGATGTCTCACAGTGGGAATTGAACCCAGGTCTCCCACACCAAAGGCAAGCATCTTATCTATGCGGCATCACCACCCCAATACTTTGGTTTATGACCAAATACCTGCAAAACTAACGACAATTCCACCAAACTCAGCTATACGTTATGCTATGCTAATTAACAAATCATACCATTTAGCTCAAAGCACCACTGTACCTAATACAGCCACACAGAGCCAATAGCATGGCTGTAGACTCTTGTTTCTTTTCTGTTTGGAACCTGCCTCCTGCAGCATTCAACATCTTGTATAACACAATAGTTTCCTTCAGTTTGCCTCTGTCCATTCCCTGTATGAGCATTATCAGGACAGTTTGTATGTGCTAAAATGGTGTGAATTCCCTCTGAGGGAATCCAGTGATTGTGGCAATTCTGTTAAATATGATATACATATAAATGCTGTGTGACCAAGCCCTTGTCTATCATCGATTCCTTCCTTTATCCACCTATAGTAAATTCAAATGGTGTCAAACCTTTCCCTCTCTGTCATTTTGCTTTGATCCATACTAAAAACCTTTCCACTGGCTGTTTAGAACAACTTCCTAACAATGTCTAGATAGATGTACATGTTCAATGAAGAGCCAAGAGAAAACCCAGACAATAAGCACATAATGAGGAAAAATTGTATTCCTTCAACCAGAATCTGTAAAAGCTCAATTACTCCAGAATTGTAAATGTAGCCGCTAGTGTTTTGGCACAGTGATGCTCTTCTAGTTACCAGAGTGTGATTAGATTTATCTCATGCTTCTATCCTTCTCTGAGAGTCACAACACAAATAACGTCATAATACCTTCCTTTCGTGAGTCTGTGTTAATTTAGAGTCCCTAAACTGCCGACATATTTCATCCCGAGCACAGGTTTATAAACCACGTTTCCATCTGACAGCTAAAGCCTAAACAGAAAATGTCCGTGCCTCTCTCCATCTCCTGAACTGAGGATGTGGAGAGATACCATCCTTTCATTTCCGCTCCTCCAGATAAAAAGATGAGAGAGGCAGAGGACGAAAGTGAGGCCTATATCGCTGGGCAGCAATGATTGAGTCCCTTCGCTAAGCCACAGCGAGGATCTGCTCAAATAACCCTCTCTGCTGATAAGAAGCTCGTCATTTCCATAGACAAAAAACATCGGGGTTCAGATTAGATTTCACCATCCGCATGGCTTCTCTTATGTCGCTCCATCATAGGATCTGAATTATAAGAGAAACTCCAGTCCCCCATCTTTTCATGAAAACACCACTGAAATACATGTGGACTTTATGGAATGTTATTTGCACTATCATTGATGCCACATTAGAAGTATCACCTAAACTCACAGTTTTGCTCTCCTTTTTATTTTGAATTTGTTACCATTTTAGAACCAGTGTTCATTTATTTCCATAATACCCGTAGGTCCTCTCTCGTCTTTCTTCTGACCTGGCTTGTGGTCCCACTCATTTATAATCACCACATACATACTACATACATTTACATTGCATTGCACAAGTATATGAAACATTACCACCTTTTAGTAATTGATGACTGAACCAATTAAGACCTGAATAATGCTAAAAACAACTGAGTGGTTCAATCAAATCAGATTTAGCATTTGCACAGGCATGAACTGAGCAGGGACAAAGCATCCAATGAGAAGGACACGAGATGGCGATGAGAATTTGCACTTGCAGATGTGTGTGCGAGTAATTGGTTAACTAGAAAAACAACAAATGTTTTGACCTGTACAGCGTAATATTAAAAAAAAAAAAATTCTTGTCTGTGTGGTGTCCGAACAATAATGCTGCGATGATGTGTTGAGAAGAAATCCGCTTGACACTGTTCTTGATCATAAAAGTTTATTACATCAAGGAATTCAGCATCAATTACAAGCTCTGCAGCAGCTTGGAGAGTGACCCAGCCCGATAACCACTCTGTCTCTCTGTACATCAAACACAGCTTATATAGGATATGTTTAGGTATCTGCTAAATACCATATAAGGGCACAGTGCTGTAGGATAAGTGTAAACATTTGTTAGACACCATAGAAGGGTTCAGTCCCTTCATAAACACTAATCACTACTCCCCCTATCACTGGGTCAGAGGTCAAATTCCATAGGAGGGTTCACTCTTTACACACCCATCAATCATTACTCCCCCTTAAGAGTTCACTGAGCCTCTATCCAGCTGCTAGAGTGTTATTTTAAACTGTAATGGTCAAATGCACGTTATACACCACATCTGCTTTCAAGGGCATGAAATTTCACCTGTTTTTTTTTCTCATCAGTGCATAAGATAAAGATAAAGATTTCATTTTAATTTGTATTTACATTTACGTTGTTGTTGTTTTGTTGACAAAATTAACACTGCTGAACCATTACATGAGCAATGCCTTTTCTGTTACAGGTAAATGCTGTCATTGCTAGCAGGGTTGATTATTGTAATGCTCTCTTTTCTGACCTAGCCAAGGAGGTCTTAAAAGTTAAACAGCAAAGCATCCAAACTGCAGCGTTGCATTTGTTAGTTTTAGAACCCTTTAGAAGAGTCAGCCCTTGCTTGTCATACCTTAGTTTTGAAGAGGTAAACACCTTTTACCCCTTTTCATTTATCAAACTATGCCAACCAGCTCAATACCATCCATCCATCCATCATCAACCGCTTATCCTGCGTACAGGGTCGCAGGGGGCTGGAGCCAATCCCAGCTGGCATCGGGTGAAAGGCGGGGTACACCCTGGACAGGTCGCCAGTACCAGCTCAATACATTAATAGCAAATAAAGGACTCTAAAAAACATAGTCTAAAGTAAGAAATCTCCCATGTTAGATCATGAAATACCTGACCAAAGTTAGATATCCAGCCCTCTGGGTTGTTCCCCAGGTCAAGACTAGCCATGAAGTCATACTAGAAGTGGAGGCTGTGAGGATTGATACGTTTGTAGAAACAGAAGGGAACCTGTTCTGTAAGCTGGACAAGTCACGGACTTTTGTGGCTTTTAGTGTATATGTTTATCCTTTATGCTTTATTTTGATGCCTGTTAGCTTCCACAAAGTAGTCACTAGTCTTCCTGTGACCCACACAAAAAAACATAAATTTAGAACCACACAGTATTGACAAGAAAAGACGGAACAAGATCAAAATATAAAGATCAGAAGTTAAATAACCCTTCATGTGAAAAGGTGTGTTGCCTCTGATTTCTCTTTTCATTCAACACAGTCTTTACCTTTTAACGGTTATCCAGTTATCTTCAGCAAGTAGGGTTTGAAAGTCTTGATAGAGGTGTGCAAAAATGATCATTGAGGTACATAGATATTCAGTTTCAGTTGTTTGAGGTCTAACTTGGGTTAGTATTATTTTTTTTTAAAGTGTAGGTGCAGGAAAGCTTGGTTGTTTAAGAACATTTTTCAAACTGTCATTGTTCTTAGAAATGTGACCATTTGTGGCACACAAAGCTCTTTCTTGTGTTTTTAGATGAGGACAGGCTGGGTGGCGTTTAGTGCACTCGGAGTTCTTATAGAAACAGTATAAAGATGATGAGGTATGATAAGGTAGGTGCTTTTACTCTACCGCTGTTGTTACTTTTACTGTTGTTTGTTGTGTACACCTCGTGTTTTCTTTCTTCTGCTGATAGTTTTAACAGCTTTCCGCTGGTGTGATGGAGTTGATTTATCCATCATTACATGCAAAACAACCACAAACCAGCTAGTGAAAAGTGCTGATAAGTGATAACCATTTTTATCAAGCAGTCTTAAGCTTTGTTACAGCAGGAGACATTTCAGCAGTCATTATGACACTTAGATTCTCAAGAGGTCGTGGTGAACCACTTACTCACATCCTTTATGTTCCAGTCATATGTTCACTTACGGCATGCTTTGATTTTCTTGAAATGAAAATAAATAAAAGATCCAGAGGAAAAGAGTGGATTATAGAATGTGCTATTTTAAGACTGGTGACAGATTTGACCTTTTCACACACGCAGGCTTCAGCGTAATACAGTCAGTTATGTTGCCTTGCACAATAGCTTATGGCCCTTGCATTATGTGCATCTCTGCAACGGAGACCTTCACAAATGCAACGGCCGTGAAAGTGCTTTCTGTTTCAAAAGCAAACATTGCTAATGAATCGCCGCAACTCTCATGGAGCCTAATTACTAGCTAATTATTTAGTGTTTCTAATTTTATGTGACTTTAACGTACCCTCTCTTTGCACAATACTGCTGGCCTTAGTTACAGTAAAGAACATTTCAGGAGACAGCCCACCTAAACCCCTTACATCAAATTTCTTATGCCTTGATTTTGTTCGATTCTTTGCATTTGGGTGGTCTGAGGTGTGAAAGAATACATAACAGAATGGTTCCCTCTTTCCAGTCAGCACAAAAAGATTGCAGATTGATACACTTGGCTGCAGCGGTCAAGTCTGGGTAGACAGGTATTTGCAAATAGACATCATTGGTTTATATTGGCAATAAACATACAGCAGCTCAGTTTCAAATGTCGACGGTTGAAAGCAATGAATTCCCTGTCTGCAATATACCCACAAAAACAAGCTCGAACTGCAAATGATTTGACAAAACTCACCTAAAGCAGTGACAAAAAAAAATAAAAAACTGTCTTTGGAAAAGCATGAACCGCTAGTGTGTTATATGTAGAGTGCAGCAGAATTAGAGTATTTTGGGGGATCAGGGGATTCTCCTGTGCAGACTGACACGCTGTTAGGGGGTACATTTGTGTGAACATTTAATGGACCCCCTGCTGGTCCCCCCCCCCCCCCCCCTTTGTAAAGAAACCTAAGCAAACCTGACATCCAGACCATTTTGAGGACTCACCATCTATCACAGCACTTCCCCCTCCCTTGATCTCGCTCTCCCCTCGTTTTTAAGCAAAGACAACTATGGTGAATATTTCATGGGGTATATTGCCTCAGTTTCACTGTGCCGAGCACGGAGAGTGGCACGCGATGACGACTGACAGGCCCATACGCCGGCGTCCGCTAGGAGACAGCCTTTCTTTTTGGTCTGTCTTCCTGACACTCCCCCTCCCGTTTTCCTTCTGTCACAGACAGCAGTTCTTTCAGGCGAAAGTCTGGCTGCTGATCATTTAGCTGTTTCTTTAAATTTTAGTATGACTGCAGAACTTCTGCCGATCCATCTGATACTGTTAGTTAAAATGCCAGCATATGGATACAAATCTGTTTTTGCACAGACTGCAGCATTTATAGCACTTAATGATATTATTACACGCTTTTAAGATCATAGAGAAACTTAACTCCGCTTCAGTGAATGAGTGAATTATAAACTTATCAAAAGGAAAGTGGACTCTGCAAAATTATTATTTTTTCAAGTGACTTTAAAAATCAGTAACTTTTTCATGATACAGAATGATTCTGTCTGCCTTTACCTTTTAAGCTGACCTCAGCCTTCCCCTTCACTCAGCTGCACATTATAGAAATATGCTGTGTCAACCATAAAATAATACCACAATATAATCACTTTTGTTGTTTCTTTCAGTGCTACTCAAGCTCCAGCAGCAACCTTTCAATATTACATTTCTCAAGCTTCAATGATTGCCTTTACTGTTATTGGAAGGCACACTTCATTTGCCTCCCCAACATTCAATTTCATGGAGGAATGAGAAAATGCTGCCTTTTCATGCTACTTACTAAGATTTGACAACACCACGGCATGCTCACTTTGCTGCCGCCGCCACTGCACCACCGCTCTCTCCCTCCTCGCTCCGTCCTCTCTTGCTCTTTTAATTTATAAACAGTGTGCTTGCTTGACTTACAGTAGGCTTCCACCTTGCCTCGCTCAGTGTGACGAGCAGCTGAATGGTGTCACTGTTAACAGGGGCGGCTCTGATGCTCTGTTGTGACAACATTCTTTTGATGTAGAAGTGGTAGTCCTCGGCTGCCATGTTCTCCCCTTCTGCTCTTTCTCTTGTTCCTGCTCTGCCTGGATCTCACCGCCGTCACGCGTCGGGGAAGCCAACTGGCATGACCTGAAAGTGTGACGGCGACAAGCAAGCTGCCGTTTCTCCCCCGTTGCTAGCCATCCAACACGCGTACATACATGAAGAGAAATGCAGTCATTTCTCTAGATTAAAGAACTTTAATTGGCTCTCACTCTTGTCTGAACTGGTGTCCCAGGACGCAGCAGAGGATGCCAGTGATGTATAAAAGATGTTATGTGTTTGTGCATGTGTGTGTCCCTCATTTCCATAAAAACTGTTTTCATCAAGTCACATATAAATCTGCCATATGTTCATGAATTTACCATTAACTACCAGTTCTACCAGCATCACACTGTACTCGTTGTCTCGGTCACCCACAGTTTAAAAAAAGGCAACATTCAACACAGGTAGCCTTTTGACTGTATCACTGCTGTTTCAAGTCTAAACATGGTTTTCCAGAAGACGTGACTCATTCTGTAAAAGGTGCAAAAGGTGCAAAATGTGCAACTGTATTGTAATATTTTCCAGTGTCAAACATAATCTCAGCTAATGTGTGAAAGTAAAACACGATCACATGTTATAACAGACAGGAAAAGCTTCTCCTAGTGGAAGATTTTGGGAGGAAGTGCCATAAAAATTTATCAAAAGATTCACTTGTTAAAACCACCATGACTCACTCCGTCACTCTTCTCGCTGCGAGCTGAAGATACAGAAGAGGAAAGTGCCAGCAGCCATGTATGGGATCGGAAAAGAAAACCACTCAGGGCGTCTTTGTCCTCTGTTTAAACAGTGCCACAGAGGAAGGGAGTGAGGGGAGGGAGTGGGGGGGGGGGATAAGAGAGAAGAAGTTTTCTCACAGCTGCCCAGCCTTAGGCCACAAATATGTGGCGCTTTTCTCGTCCCCGCGTCACCAGCCATCCGCTCTCGCCTGTCATTATTTTACCTCTCACAGAGCACACGCCATCTCCCAGGCACACATATGCACACTTACACCACCACACGCTGGCTGTGCTGCCATGATCTACTCTTAAATGCTGCCAGCATCAGAGCCTTTAAACATGGCCAACTAAAATGGAATAGAAAAACACAGACTTTTGCTGTATTTTGCAATTAAACTGTATGACTGCATGATTAGTAAGTATAAGTAATTAATAGAAACCATATTTAGCATTGTGATCAGTGCTGTCAAACCCAAGAGAGCGACCTGAAATACTGGTCTTTACTGTGATGCTGTTTATTGGCATTGTTGTTCATAGTAACCAAACAAAGCCCTTTGTAAAGCGTTCATTTGTGGTTCTATTGTGCGTTCATGGTGTCTTGTTTTTTTTTGATGAGACTGTCCCCAATAGAAAATCAGCATTGGTCCTTTGTTCAAACTGCCACAAGAAGCAAAGGCCAAGTTTATGTCGTTACACCGGCACAAAACGTTTTCACTAAATGCATGAGGATATTTTGCTGTGCCCTAGCTAACCCTCTTTGGTGCAACTTTGACATAAAGAAGTGGTCGATGTTGATGGTTGAGCAGACAAAGTGTAAGACACTCTACCGACAGTCAATTTTTAAGAATGTAGGTGGCCTTTCTCTAACCTCAACCAAGTAACTTTAGTTGCTGAGTTCACTTGCACACGTTCTCGGAATGGTCATAAAGGCTTGCTTGGGAAGGCACTGACAAACAACCCGTCTCACCGACAGGCTAGGGGAACTTATGCATGAACTCTGCAAAAGGTCTACGTAGGGTCAACATCGACCCTCCACTCTGCACTCCAAAAAGTTAACCTCTGCGGAGGCTTCCACAAATGTCACAGTCAAGTTCAGTTTACATTTGCAACAGTGTCACAAGGCAGAGGGGATTCTGGGAGCTCTGCAAACATTGCCCTCCTGCCACATTTACCATTAATCTCTGTGCCTCTGCAGAGATACTGGTCGTGCCGTGAACACCGCATTCTCGACATAAATTTGACTTTCGTACAGCTGAAACCAGAGTGGTAAATGTCTGTAGTTTCTGACCGTTATACACCGAGAGATGTGGCTTCACAGTCAGTGCAATCTGTTGTATTGGGCTTTGTGTCAGTAACATACCTATCAAAACTTTGGCTGGAAAGGAGAAACTGGATGATCCATCCATTTTCACGTTTCACCTTAGCTAGACATCACAGAGCGGCTGTAACAGAGGCTATTAAAACCAGTCACTGCTGCATTTGGAAATGTCTACCAGAAACAGGGGGAAGAATGTGGCGCAGTAGATATGTAGAAATGGATCGCACCCAGATCTACACAAATGCAGATGATACACGCATTAAATGCACTCGAATAGACAAAAAAGCATGTGAAACATTAAATATTAAAAGTGTTCATGTTAAATATGACAAACTCACTAACTGAGCATGCTGCACAGGGAATTCAACATTACACACATAGAAGGAGGCCGGGTCTCTCCCACTAGGCTGTCGTGAATATAGGTCTGCCAAACTGAGCAACAACAAAAAAAAACTGAAAGTATTACATAAGTTAGGATTCTCTGTGTTTGAACCTTAAGTCGGTACAAAGGCGGCTATTTAAATTGCATCAGTTCCTCTGATGTAAATGTGTATAGCCTTCAACTCCCTTAGAGCTTTTAGTCATTTATTTTGATTAGGGCTGTATTTATAAGATAAGTCTCTTAAGTAAGTCGCCTGGGAAGATGGGTTGGTGAGGATGGTGTTGGGGGAACAAAATGAAGTCTGTTTGATGATTAGAAATTCAGAAGTATCTGCTTGTCAATTAATTAGGCACTTCCTGGGTACGTGTGTCCCTCTTTTTTTCTTCAGTTGCTGGGCCTGGCTCTCGGTGGACAAATACCCACGGTGCACCCTTTGTATGTCTAAGCTGTTACACGCGTCTCCGGCAGCTGGGGAGCAGAGAATAAAGATCCTTCAAAGGAGGACAGTTTTCAAGAGCAAGCCTCTGTTTCCGTGTGCTGGTTGATTTCTTGAAGCAGCATATGTGTCCGCTTGAAGGTTTTACTCTGCCGGTGTCTCGTTCTCAGACACAAACAAGAACTGGAGAAAGACACGAACATGAGGAGATAGGTAGACTGAGCTTGGGCTGAGCTTGAAGTGACGCTTCCATTATTTCTGCCTCTCACAGTGCAACAGTACCTACAGGAGACTTATCTTGTTGAAGTTACTGTGGCGAGGTGAGCATGTCATGGGGATACTTCTACTTTTATAGTGGATGAAAACCAGTGTTAACCCCCCAAAAATATCTAGTGTAATAAGAATCAAACACACCTGGTAGAACCTGACCCGATATGGGATAACAGATATTTTGATATTTGGGGATTTTAAAATCAGATATTCTGATATATCCGCCAATATTCTTTTTTTTTAACATAACATAAACAAAGACTATCCCTTACATTTGTCATGTGTAATTATGAGAGCTCAGCAAGATGACATAATGCAGTTTAAAAATATATTTTGTATTTTTATAAATACAGTATTTCTTTGAACAAAAGTACAGCTGATCATGTGAGTTAATTGCTGTGTTTTATGGTGGTTGCGTTCCAAACACGTGTTGCCAACAGGGGAATTTCAGATCACCCTCTGGTGGACAAACTGTGTAACGACAACACTACTCATAACATGATTGAAGGATCCGTCTCCATCTGTTTGTTTCTTTTTAATTGTCAATTATCGGCTTTTATAAACACAGATTGTGATTTATCTGCAATTAGCTCATATTGGTCAGGCTCTTACACCAGGGCATATCCTTCAGCGTTTCAGGTGTTGCTCTGATTGTTTAGTAATTCCACATACAAACTGCAAAAGTATTTTGTGTGTACGCAGGCATGCATTAATGCCAGGTCACACCATGATTTAAAATTGCAAAATATCAAAGTAAAATCAAGAGGATCCGCTGGAATTGAAAAGAATCCATGTGTATGTCCTTCTCTTGGAGGACATACACATCCAAAAGAACAATGGTTTGCGGACAGTTATGTGATAGGATTCTGTGGTAACGTTACTCATTGCTAACGAGTTTTGTAACTGACCATTAGCAGCCTTGTTTGTAAAACGGCGTGCAAGAGACAACAATAAAATGCCAGGGGAAAAGGAAACGGTAGCGAGAAACAGGAGAGAAGCTCCGTAAGCTATTGTGACTTACTAGCGCTAGTCCTGGTTAGCGAGTCGACAGTTAGCTTGCCAGCTACAGCAGTTCACCAACTAGCCCTGTGTGTCACCCAAGTTTCTGGCTTAACCTGTTTCGTGTGTGAATGTTACTTTGTCTTGTGATTGCCGCTTAAAGTGAGAGTAGTAAGAGGGTTTTTCCCCGCATTTAAAAATCTTGGTGTGGTGTATGGTGTATTTATTTGTAATTTGGCACGATAATTTTCACTTTGGTAGTTGACGTTAGTATAGCGTGCATTAGGGGAAGAGGGATGCTGGAGCGGTGGGTGAATGGATATTGGGGAATCTTAAACTATTGAAATGTAAGTTTTTATCACTTTGTACTCGTTTTCTACTTTTTATATTTAATAAAAAACGATGATGCACTGAATTAAAGCCATCTCTGTGCTTTCCATAGACAAAATTATATTAATATGTCTAACGTGAGCTGACAATGCTTCATGGGAAAAACATTTGTGGATTATTATTGTAAAAGATTTTTCCAACAGAGCGACATGTTTTCTTAAGGGTTCTTTTTTTTCCACATCCAGTGCAATCTGTCAAAATATTCAGAACCACAAACACTGCATGCAATGTCACAGTGATGTTAAGCAGGTTTTTATTCCCCTCAGAGGCTGTGAGTCACATTGCATTTGGCGACGTCTCTCACTTGCACAGTTGAGTTTACAGTCTGGTTTTCAGTGATGGAAAAAATGTCAGCATGCAGCATGCTACAAGTCATCAAATCAGACCTATGTTTCCTCTACCCCATAAATCTTGTCCTATTTAGTCCACCTCAGCATCATGAACCCTCTGGAAAGAATATATGTTTTCACCATATATTTTTTTATTTTTTTATTTTGTAATAGAGAATGTCTACAACCGGCTCATTCAGTTGCGGCCACATCCAGCCCAGAAGCAAGCTCCGAGTGGCCCGCCATACATAAATCTGATATATGATAAAATAAGCAAACTACATACTGCATATTGTGCATGGAAGGAGCTAACATGTGAGCCATCTTGCTTCCTTCTTATCTCTGGTGAGAGTTGAACATGCGCAGTACCGATCGGACAGGATGTTTACAGGTGTAGCGAAACCGCCAATCATCCATCGTCAACCGCCAATCATATCTTTCACAAATCATGTGCGTTCCTATCACTCTTAGTAGTTTTTCAGAAACATCTGGCTATTGACAGTCCCAAGAAGGGTGCTCTACTGAAAATATGTCTCTGCCAACCCTAAAATGTAAAATTGTCAATGAAAACTGTTTAACCCTGCCTGAACTAGCAAGTACTTTTTACCGCCATCTTAAACACCAAACCAATAATATTCTAATATATAATAATATTAAATAAGACTTGGATTGCATCTTGCAATTGGAGCTGTGCGGCCAGGTTGCATATTTAAAAAGTGAATCATTAAACATTGCTGTTTTTTTACTACATTAATTTGCATTTGTCATACCAAAAGCTAAAAAAAGCTTTTAAATAGGCTGCTGAAAATGGTTGGCCAAATTGAATTTGCAATTGAACAGCCCTGTCCTACAAGCATCAACAACACTGTATTAACACACATTTTTCTTTCCTCAGGTAGATTCCAGCTAGAGATAAATGTCAATATTTAGATTTTCAGTATATCAATATTTTACCGCCACAGTTTAGCAATCAACAGTAATTGCTGTAGGAAGGATTTAGTGATTATCTCCCTGAAACCTTCCACATGGCTAGGATCCTCAATGTGACTTGGATCTTTTTCGAAATGAATGTGGCATCTTAAAAAGAAAATTAAAGACCTAAAATTGTTTTGGAATCTGCCTGTTTTTCCCCTGTGACCTAAAACAGAGCACTAGCATCCAGGCATGTTGTCTTTCATCATTAAACTGTCTCTCAGAGGCTCCGGGGAGCCTCCTAGAGCACAGAAAGGTACCTTGTATTTTTGCAACATCAAGTGCACAGCGTCTTCAATGTCTGCTGGGAGGTGCATAGTAGAGTCATGGACTTGAGCTGAAATGATCTTTTAAAATTGCTTCCTCTGTCACACACACATGCTTTTATTGTCGCTTTATACAAGAATGCAGGTGAAACCCAAGGTCTTGTAAATGTAAAGACCTTTGACCTTGTTTTCTCTTCCTCTCTGCTTCTATTATGTGTGTATAGATCAAAGATACACAAGTCGCACCAGGCAGTCTTGTGGGTGGAGATCCTCACCTAATGGCAGCTGGCATAGGTAAGTTATTAAACCTTCTGACCGTCCTCTCTACTCCCATTGCTATTCTTGTCCCCCACTTAAAGGTCCAGTGTGTAATATTTGTGAGGATGTATTGACAGAAATGCAATATAATATCCATAACTTTTAACGTTTTCAGTGGTGTATAAAGACTTTACATAACGAACTGTTATGTTTGTATTACCTTACCTATGAGCCTATTTTTAATCTACATACACTGCAGGTCCTCCTTACATGGATGTCGCCATGTTGCGCCGCCATGTTTCTACAGTAACCCACAATGGACAAACTGCTCTACAGAGCACGTTTTGTCACTACGTTGTTGTTGTGCTTCTTCTTCTGCTTGTAGAATTCTGGCAGTGTAGATGATCATCACTACGTTAAATACGCACGTTCGCAGTAGAAGTAGTAGTAGTAGCGGTCTAACTAGCGGTAGACTAGCAAGACCTCAGTGCTAGATGCCACTAAATCTTACACACTTAACCTTTTAAAATCTGTCCTTTTTGTTCATTACACTATAGCCATAAGTGTGCAAGTGTGTGCAAATATTAATGCATGCGTTCTTAATACATTTTAATTCATCCCTAAGATTGCTTATGCCCTTGACACAAGAGCTGAGAGGTTTGTGTGGTTATTTTGCCTTATGCTAGTTGATGTGATTTTATCAAGGTACCCACAATAGAGCAACTACAATGTGTGTGTAATTGTGCCTGTGTTTAGATAATTTGCAGAGCTTCCCTCGAAACAAGGCTGAGGTTGGAACACACATGCGCCTGTCCATCATGGCAAAAATGGCTCACCTAAGGGGGAGTTATTGTCCAGTCGCACACAAATGAAACTGCTGTTTGGGAGGTGTTAATATAGAGCACCAATAAGGTTGTATTAACAACATTTTGGCTGTCAGTATAAAACTGAGTGATCACAAGTTGACAAAATGTGACAATAGAAATTGAATGCCACTTCTGCAAAGCCCAGGGCATTCAGCTGTTGCATCCTGACCATATCAAGGACACACACAGAGAATTGGTAGGAACAGGTATTTAAGTTCAACGATTTACTCTGACTGTGTAGAAAAGTTATAACCAGCCAGACATTCACACAAGCAGAGATGTTTTTGTTGCTTTCTTTGCAACAGCCTGATGCTGGTTGAACGTGATTCAAATGATTATATGTGAAATTTTGATACTCTTTTCTTCCCCTTTGATTGGTCGTTTTACAGAAAATCAATAACAATGAAAATTGGATTTTTAAGCAAATCTCTCAAATATCGTTCCTCTGTTTCATAATGCAATTAATTGAATCAACAGTCGAAAAATACAATCTAATACTATTTGGAAAATATTAGTAACTTACGATGGTTTTCAAAGCCACCAAGTTAATGTGTTCTTATACTACCACCCGGTGAAGTCAGAAATGTACAAATTGTACATAGTAGTAGATTTTAGAAATATATTAGAGTCACAAATCATTGGTACAATTGATTCATTATTGATATATAAATAGACTGGGACATTTGATATCCCTTGGAATCCTTTTTAAAACACAATGTGCTATGTTGACGTGTACAGGCACAGGAGTTGAATGGAAATTCAACAGCAAATATAGCTATCCAGAATATTCTGTTGCTTGAATAGTATTCTGTTGCATACCTCGTAGCTTGGCTATTGTCTGAAAATAACAAACAGATTATCCATGCATAAGAGAGCTTTGTTTACCATACATCTATTCCTTTGGCCACGGTTCCAAACAAATCTAAGTGAGAATACACATAGTGTAGATGTGTGGGGCTGGTGTGGAAGGCTGTTTGTGCAGCCGCGTGTTTTGTTTTCAAGGTGATGCAGCTAGTTTATTCCCCCTTCACACCACAAGCATATTATCCTGCTCCAGCTGCTGCGAGGAGACAGGCCCAGGTATTTATGGACAGCATAAAAAAGTGTGCGCATTCCCCGTCACCCTACAGCTCGAGATTTACAGCACATTTGACAAACACACTGAAATTAAAAAGGGAGTGTTCAATTTGTATAGGAGTTTAGACTGTCTGTTGTGCATGCTCCCAGCGGATTCTGCTGTTAGTACACGTGTGTGTGTGTGTGTGTGTGTGTGCGCGTTATGTGTCTCGCTGTCTGTGTACGCCTCCTGCTGTGTGAGAATGTGTCGATGTGCCCGCCTGCCTGTACGCGTATGTGTGTGTCTGTATGCCTGTGTGTATTTGTGCGTGCGCGTGTGCACACTGTGCCCGCCTGCTCTGAAACACCAGCAACAGATAACAGATGGTCCCCCTGCATTAGAAGTGTTTTATTTCCCTGCGGAAGCCAGATATGTCAAAAATAAGCATGTGCAACATTAGTCATTTGGAATATTCATGCCCCTGCCGTCCGATGGTTTCCTTTTCACAGCCAAAATACCAGCAGCCCAATTCTCCTAAGGAAGTGAGGGGAATAAGGGGGAGAAGTGGGGGGGGGGGACCGTCATCAGCTGAACTGATGGCGGGGGGAGGGCAGGCATAGGCCTACATGTGGCTGTGTAGAGTTTCTCCTTTACCATGCCAAGACTGTAATTAAAAAGTGGCGACAGTCTGTAGATGTGTTCATATTAAGAACCACATCCCCCAGCCCCATTAGACACAGTGATGTGAATATGCACACATGTCCATATGCCTGCCTGGCTGCCCGCATGTGCACACATACACACACAAAATAGTAATTTGCACCCACATTTAATAACCTCATTCAGTGGGTCAGACTTCTTTAGCATTCCTTCATAGACTCATCTTTGGGAGTTCCCCCGTCTCTCCTCTCCTCCTCCACTACTTATGCCCCTATTTCTCCTCTCCACCTCCACCTCTTCAACTATCTCGAGTCTCTGTAGCTTCAGTCTCTTTAATCTCCACCATTCGCCTCTCCTCCAAGGCTTTTCTACCCCCATCTCCCATCATTGAACGTGGCCGCCATCCTTGTCCTTGGTGGCAGACATGGGCATGCATCATTATCAGGCCTGATTAACCATCCACGTAGTTGGCTGCCTAGTCCCCCACCAGGGGCCAATAGCATGGTTTTCCTACCGCCGAAAACATGAATTTTGAGCAGCACTTTCTCACTCGCCGTGGTCCCTCATGATCAGGGTTAATTCGTGGCTGCATGTGTGAATGGCGTAGCAAGAAGAAAAGGAGGAAGAAAAAGGAGGAAGAAAAAGGAGGTGGAAAAGCTACCAAACAGTAGTGCACTGCTTATCGCGGAAATGCAATATGATTTATTCAGGAATATGCAAATCCAACAATCACTCTGCCTTGTTTACCGAAGGGACCTGCTGATTCAGAAATGGAAAGAGAGAGAGAGAGAGAAACAATTGCAACCATAGACTCCAACATACAGTGCATGGGCTAAGGCATCCACCAGCAACTAAGCCAGTGTTTTTTCTTAGAATGAGGAAATAAAGGGTGTCGGACGATTTCTTGGTTGTTTCACAGCTTCAGACACCTTTTAAATTAGAGGCTGGCTTGTTGATGTAAAGAGCGCAACAGGTTATATGCAATACATGTCGTCTAGTATGTAAACAGAGTACATTGCTTACTGTGAATTATATGGAGCATTTGGATTCATTAAATAATATGACCTGCAATGATTACACATAAGGTCTGCGGCAGTTGGTATAGAAACAATATGGTATACCAGTTAAAGATTTGGGCAGCATATGGCGGACTGTTGAACCTTAGTAAACACATACCTCTAACACATGTGAATCTGAACAGCATTATCCTTACCTCTAATACAAGTAAATGAACATATCATCAAAAATACTAGCAATGACAACAATAAATGTGCTTGCCGCTTCAGACTTTAGACAGCCTACTTAATGACTTATCTTTCCTTTTCTGTAGCCATGCATCCAATTACATTACCATACTCTGTTATCCCCATCTACACCTACTGCTGAAAAGTATTTATTAAATCTTTTTCATTTTATCTGGGTTTACGGTAGGGCACTCTCTGCAGGCAAACGTTACATATCCTCATAGAGCATTTCAGAATAAGAGCCTGTCTAATTTTGCTGACTTGTTCAGATTTTGCCTATTTTTTCAGTTGTCCTTGATTTTTGTGCTTCTACTATGGTTAAGTAGGCTATGGAGTGAAATTGTTTTTTTTTGTCTGTTTATTGTTGAAGTACGATCGGGAGTCTGCAAAGGTTGTTTTATTTTGGAAATTGTCCAGATTCTCTGTGCCGTTCTGTGTCTCACTTTCTGCCTGGTTCATCTGCTCTGTGCTGCTTGACACGGCTTCCGTCAATAATAGACTGGCAGTGAATATTGAACTTTAGCTAAACTTCACAAATCACAAAATCGAATTGCAATCGCAGTATCTGGCAGAATAATTGCCATTAGATTTTTTTCACCAAATCGTTCAGCCCTAGTATAGGGGATTCAGTTTTTCTGTCCTTGTTTTGAAAGACACTGAGGTAGCCTGTGGACACTTCTTCATCTTGCGTACAGTAGTATCACTGGAAAGCAAAATAAATCCAAGGTGTTGTAAGCTGAGCAGTTTTTACTGCACTGTAAAAGGCCACAGGGAAATCTAATGATTGTTTGACTGACATAAAGATTAAAGATTTGCTCTGACCACTTGAGATCTCACAGTCAACAAACTGTAGCAAAACAGAATTTGTGGTTAAAAGTATTTAAAAGGCAGCTAGTTATAAAATGTAACAAACCGTGTGCAACCGTCCAGTGTTGAATGTTATTCAGACAGACTTGAATTTGATCTGAAGCCGCAACAAGAAGCAGATAAATGTAACGGTATTCTATTTTTAGATTTTCATTGGTGACTAAGAGGCGCACCATCTTCCGTGTCACATTCAGTTTTTGCTCCTAATTTTCTTTGGCTTGTGGAAATGGGTGTGAGTTGCAGCGACTTCCTGACTCTCTCTGCTGAGAGCCCAATTAGAGTTGTTGTATTGATTTCCCCGCACAGTATTGCATGTACTTTACCAAGGTGGGTCCCTACAGCCAGCGCGAGTGTATGGAAGACAACAATTATCCCCTCCGACAGAATCTCTGAGGCCACACAGAGCTCAGAAAATTGATCTCTTCAGGCTTGCGAGCCATTGTGTGGATGAGCAGACAAAGACAACCACAACTTGGTGATACCATAAAGCTAAAATACGGCAATTTTTTGATGTCAAAACCCCTTAATTACATTCTTATTTATACTTACTTATACAATAATAGCAGAAAGAAAGCATCAAGAAATGAGAAGTGTCAATTTGAAACCAGTTAAAACAACATCAATTGCATTGTTTTTAATTCAGTGTGTTTTAGCTTTAGCTGTTGTAGACATGGAGACAATGAAGATGGAGCTTAAGTTGTATTTTCTGTCCAAACATGAGGTTTTTGTTATAAGTTTGAGATTATAGCTTTTAAATTGAGAAATTCAAAACATGTTGGCATACAGCCTAATGCTCAGTACAGATCGAAATCATGCACAAAATTCATTATATGAGGCATAGCTTCAAATTCACCTCATTGGCTAAATCTTTACTTTTTATCATGATGCCATTGTCAGGGTCATTATAATTGTTACACTTGTACAAGTATATAAAAACCTTCAGAAGAACCTCCATTTATGTCCAGCTGTAGCTTTAATATTTGTTTCCCTTCTGTAAGCAGTTTGAAAATGGAGAGTGGGTGGTCCCTGTGTGTAGTTTCATGATTTTTTGATTTGTGAAAGCATTTTTTGAGCAGAGGTTTAGTTTCATGCACTTTGTCAATGCTCAGTAGGAAACCACAGACATACTTTATTTGTATTTATGTATTGATACATTTTTTTTATTTTTACCAAGAAATGTCGTCTAGGTTTTTCTGACATATTTCCAGCATCGTTCAAAAAACATTTGTTCTGTTGAGAGAAAATCTGCTTGTTTCTACTGGCTCTTCTAAGTGGCTCTTTGGCCCTCATCCTTACTACATCTTTGACAGATATCCGTGGTTGTCTTGAAGGGCAGAACCTTGAAATCGCAACAAACAACCACACATTACCTTTAGAAAGTAAAAAATCTTGGCAGTGGGAAAGATATTTAGACATGCTGCTCAAATTAATTTTAGATATGGGAAACACTGCAATGTGATTTCCTATGTTAAGCAGACAGGGATCCTTATTACTTCTAAAATCGAGAATTGCATTTCCTGATTTATACCCATAGATTTTCTACATACGCAATATTTTCAAGTTCTTGCTCTCGTTAGTCCTGTGAATAACCCACTTCCTCTCCTCTCCTGTCTTCATCCTGCAACATAAACGGCTGGAAGATTTTGCTCATTTTTCCAGGGAATGTATGTCATATCAACAATGTGATGCTAATCTGTTGGAGTCATACGCCCTACACCATGCTATTTTTTGCCACACACATGTTGCCTGAGAGGTCAGCAGCATAACAGGGTTCTTGCTAGGTGGAATTGCTCGGAGGCAGAAGTTAATTTCCAACTCAACAGAGATAAATTACTTTGCTTTGACCTGCTTGCTGGCACAACAAAGACTTTGTGCTTTTCTAGGATACCAGCACAGTGAATATCTGAAATTTAAAAGCAGTTGTTTGCACTATGAAATGATTTGATTTGGTAACAATGATTAGCCCAGTTTGGCTGTGTGTTTTTCTGCTGAGCTCAAATAAAACTACACTTTCTTGTTTGTTAGTTTTTTTGTGAGATTTTTTAACACTTTGTTTTACACCAAGTCAGTTCTCTATAGAGCTGATTGGCACTGAAAAACAAAGAAATAAAGCATAGTTTACTATTAACAAGTACATTTACATGCATGCTAATTCTTAAATCTGATCAAAGTGACAATCCAGCTATTTAATATCTATTGTAAATGTATATTTATTTTAACTTAACTAGTGCTACATCTTAATGCTAGTAATCATACACAGGTGAACACTGACATTTACAATTCATTTATTAATTTATTTTTCTCCTAATTTGCTTATTGGTTACTACAGAAGAACATGTGTGTTGTATTATAAATTGCTTATTTCAGATAGAGGTGCACAAAAGTAGTCCTCAAGTTTTTTTCTGCCTGAATTTTAAGCTGTCACTAGCAACTACCTTAGCTAATTAAGCTAATATCTTCATAAGTCTTTTGTTCAGCTTACTTCTTAATGTTTCCAGCTGACCTTTAAAGGGTTTTTAAAATTGACTTGATAGCTATATACATAATATTGAGGCCAAAGCCCCAAAAATAATGTAGTATGAAATGCGCGTTGGCCTTGGACGTAACACTAGGTTAATATTGCGCTGGAAGGGAGCTGAACATGCATGTTGTTCCTTACATGTTTGCTCTTGTGTTTTTGATTTTTTTTTGATCTAACAAAAAAAGAAACCACCCTCCAAGTGATTTACATGCAGAGTATCGCTCTGACTGCAGCCCCATGCACACCAGTTAAACATGGAGAAACCCAAAGCTTCTAAAGGTTTGCCATGCCTAGTTATGGTTAATTATGGTTATGGCTATGATTGGATAATGGTTGTTCAGGGGAGGAATGGTTAGTTTGATAAATTACTGAAATTGTATTGTTGTACAAGCAAACTCGGAGACAAACCCATGTGCACTCACTTTGCTTCCTTCTCTTTGATCACTTCATTCAAAACAAGCTTCTTACATTGTTGCATTGACCATTCAATTTAGATATGGTCCCAGGGCCTTTGTATTCATGGTTTATATGACATTTTACCATAATTTGCTATTCATACATTTTTGTGTTTGAATCCATACAGCACTCTGAAATGGAAACTGAAAAAGAAAAAAAACAAACACATTTAGATATCTTGTAAGAGTGTAATATCCTAATGCAAGGTTTAATTTACTCTTGACTATTTACAATACTTGGTTTCTACAGCTCAGACCGTTGCATTGTTACAGAACATATTAGAACATTCAGCACCATCAGAATACCAAAATTTACAGACTGAATTCCATTTCCTTCAAATCTTATTACAGATAGATATACTGAGTATATATACAGTATATCCATATTTTTAGACAGTCAGGTCCGGTCCTGTTTCAGACACACATTGTGAAGCTGCACTGAAACAGCTATTTAGTAAGAGAAAGTGAGCACTAATAATAACTGACCACAATTTATGGCCATTTTATAACTTTAATTAGTTGGATATGAATTCTGGATAATTGTAGAAGAAGCCCTAGTCTTCACCAACCACAATATTCCCATGGCCGGGCTGACCTTCAAGTGGGCCCAGAGGCAAAAAGGACCTGTGTAATTTAAGATGTAAAGGTCTTTAAACTACTGTTGCTGATTTTGACACATAGCAACTCTCAAGATTAGGTAATGATGCAGCACCTGCCTTAAAGCTCTTAAATTTTCAGCTGATATTTTGCTTTAGTGGTTCATATTCCCAAGCAAATATGCAAAGCAATGAATCAAATTACCACAAGCCAAATGACAGTACATTAAACCAGAGGCTTTCGGGGCCCCTGGGGGTCTGGGCGCTGGGACAGTTGTTTACTTTTCCTGGTTGGTAAGCCGCCTTGCAGGCTGCAAGCATACTCATGAGCTACTATTTCTGGTGCAAAATACATCTAAACCGGTAAGTGTAAGATGGTAATCCTGCAAGAATTTTCCATTTTCAGATCCTCAGTGGAATTACCCCTTTCAAACATAGCCCTCATGGAGTGTACTGTGAAAGCCTGTTATCTGATATTCTGCTCATGTGGACTGCTGGCTATATTCAACACAGAGGGCGTACAGGCTGTAAGTGACCATTATGCTCTCAATTATCACCGCATATTCTTCCCCACTGCCCACCATGCTGCTTTAGCACTTATTAGGGGCACATACTTGAGGCTCACCCACACAGTTCACCTTAAACCCACATTTGGCGGGTAATGAGCTTGACGGAGAAGACAGTATTAGACACATTTCCTGCCAGAGATCACTGAGAGTGTGAACCCTGGTGAATGTCAGAGTGGTGGTTTGTATTGATTTGTGACTCTAAAACGGTAACAATGGTCAAAAGATTGCCATTATTCAATTATGAATTGACCTAATTTCCTCTAAGTCTCTTGAAAATTTGACCTTGCTGTATGATAGACGTCTGTTTTTTGCCTTAGATCTGTTGAGCTCAGTTAGCAATAGCATTGCAGACAGAAAACCGATAGCATTAAGACACCTACAGACTGCACAGCGACAACAATCTTCTAAGTTCTTTGCCTGTCACATTGTGTGTGATGGATCTTATAAAGTCTTGGTCGCAATCTGTGTCAAACTGTACAGTTTTTACCACGGTGATATTCAGTTCGACCATCCAAGTCTTTCAAGTTCTGTTACAATCAATCCTGGCAGCAGCAGGCTGAAAGGCAGTTCAAGAAACTGAAATTCTGCTGAAGTCCCATGTTGCTTTGCAAAACTGGGCTATTGGCAGATAGGCTTATCATTAGATGTGCCTGTCAGATTTTATTTGGAACAAAAACTCCTGCTTAGTGAAGAATTAAAGAATTCAAGCATAGCACATCATGGAGACGGGTGGTTGCCAGCCTTGTAATGATACATAAAAAACATAAGTTGTCTCCCACATTGGATTGGTGTTAATTGCAGGGTACATTTGGAGCTGATGCTTTTCAACAGGCTTGGCTAGGGATACATTGAGGAGATGCCGACCATACCAAGACAATGCATTCCTTTTTCTGCTGCCCTTGCTCAGCCTATATTTACTAAGATTATGTTCTCAGTTGTTTCAGTTGTTTAAGTCGCTTTCTATATTTTGCAAGAGCTGCAGTCTTGTGGTCTCAAGAGATCTGATGGTCGTTCATACACAGAAAATCTTTCACAAGGAAGCGTGTGAGCAGCAGAAATACTTAGCCATGGGATTTACCTGTCAGCTGCACTTAAGCGTGTGGGATAACATTCGCTAGACGCTAGCTAGACACTGTGATGGTAAAATAAAGGCTGACGCGCCTTTCCTGTGATCTTCGGGCGCTGGCGGCTTCATGTGTGCCAGCGCCTTGGAGCTAAGTGGGAAAATAAACTTGCTATAAAAGATGGTTGGATGGATGTCTGTGTTTTGAAGCCCTCAGTCTCTTTAATAATTTTTCCTGTCAGCTTATCACAGACAAATATGATATGTAAGCCAACATTTCATGAAATGCTCAGTTCGTTACTTTCTTCATCCCTTTGCTTCAGAGTTTAATGGATTATTTTACAGCACTGGAAGAGTGCAAATTAAATTATTATGTTCAATTGCAGAGCTGTAATTGACAATTTCTTCAACATTCTCTTTAAAGGAGAATTCACAGTTTCTCCCTAAATGCGTGATTCTTTTAATTCTGGACCATGTGATGAAGCCCGTGAAAATGTCACCGTATAGTTTTATGTTACAGGAAGCCTAGACTATTGCAGAATCTCCTGTAATGGCTCTCCATAGTTTGAGAGCAAAGTGAAAAAATCTCATCTAACCTAACAAGGAGCAAAATGTAGCTCTCTATTAACATTTGAAATCTGCAGTTCTTTGCTGAATTGCAGACCGCTGTGTCTAAAAGTACAGAGCAGAGTTTGGGGATTTAACTAAGAACAAGAACTCCGCTCAATTCCCAAAGCATCCACCAACCACCCAACTGTACAGCACTTTTGGAAAATAGACACACAGGTAACTGATTTCTCCACTGACAATGCAACAGAAGAAAAGCTTGCTCTATCATTCCAACCATCTGGAAGTCTGGCTCAGACTTGAGGCTGATGTGTAACTTTTAATTGGAGAGACAGTGGTGGGAGGCAGAAGAGTAGGAAGGAATGATCCCTGTGGATAGACAGGCAGTGCCTGCTGCCAGATGGACAACCTGGGTTTGCTGGAGTGCACACCATTTCAGTCTCGGGCCAATTTGATGTGTGTTGTATTTCACAAAGAGCTTGTTGGAGAGTCGTAGTTTGGCCCAAGACTTCTCAAGTGCTGCATAATGCTGCTATTTCCGCAGGACAGAATTAGGCAGGGACACGACTTAGATTTTCATGGGGAGCGTTTGACAACAGTGATTTTCCATTTTATGAGATGACATAAAGCGTTAGACCTAGCTCAGCACAAAGACGAGAGGCAGGGGGAAGTGCCTAGCCTGGCCCTGTCCCAAGTTCAAAAATATGCCTACAGTCACATCTAAAGCTCACTAATTAAGAAGAGGTTGCTAGGTTTGGTGCCATTGTACCAAAACCTGGACTTACATTTTGGTAACCTGCACTGTTGTGGAGAGGTTTTATACAATCAACGTGTAAATCCACCCAAAATCACAAATAAAAAAAATACAGTGTGTAAATAAGACAGATTTAGAGATCTTGGTGGGGATATTTTTTTCTCTTTGGACAGAGCCCAGCTTAGGGTCTCCCCCTGCTTCCAGTCTTGATGCTAAGCTAAGCTAAGGTAAGCCAAACACATGCTTTTGTCATACATTGTGTGGTCATCCTGCTGCTTGCCATGGGGAATAAATAAAATTGTTTAATGCCATTTTGTGGGGTCGGGCCTGCTTCTATTGTCACCAGTGTGTGAACTACACAACGACGCATCATAACGGCTCCCCGACACATTTCTGACACATCGCCGACGTCTGCCAGATATTTAGCATGCTAAATATTTGGAGAAGTCAGCCGACTCGACATCCACATCCAGCCAATGAGAGCAGGCAGCTACATTTTCACCACAAAAAACTTTTTACTCACCTCCAGCTCTCTCTGTAGCTCAGACAATCACTGCCACCTGCGTGTGCTGATCCATTATTTCACCCATATTCTTTGTCTTTATAATTGCTATCTTTGTAATAACAAACAACAGCTGTCTCGTGTGTAGGTTCACGTCAGGTTCACGCCATTTCACGTGTTTTCTTGACAAAATGTGGTTTGGAGACCAGCCGCTGTCAGCTCGTGTAGTGTGTGACCCCCTGTCACCGATCAGTCACGTAGTGTGAACGCCACAACGACTTCGAGACAAATTGTGTAGTGTGAACGGCACGGCCATCAGCCAACGCTGAGCGTCGTGTAATCTGCACAAGCCTTAAGCTGATCTGTCGATACCATAAAGAAGACCATTGCTACATCAGATTGCTGCAGAGATGTATAAAAATGTTTTATTTCTAAGCCCACCAAAATGTTGCAGCGGTTGGATTGCAGTTTGTGTATAAGAGAGAGAAGATTTTGGGAGAGGTATACTGTAGGTTTGTTGATGCGTTCAGTAGTAGATTTCTTCCATAAAATTCTCCTCCTTGTGAAACTGAATATAAACAAGAAGTTGTGCAGCAGTGGCTGTCTTTGTCTTTTATTCACTTGGAATGCAAAATCTGCGTTCTGTTGAAATGACAAATCCTGTGCCAGGCCGCTGTGTTGTGCTGAGTTGTATTGTATCAACTTTCCCAGCAGTCTTATCCCCCAGTATTTCAGGGACAATGTCTTTAGCACCAGGCAGAATTAGATCTTCGCAGACGGTTTGTGGTTTCTGTGCGGGCTATCTGATACGAGGCTATAAAGGACCCCTTCAGGGCTCACTCGGGAATGGTTGCTTGTTGCTACAGTGGACTGTCTGTTGAGCTTGTCTCACCTTTCTCTTTGCCGTGGTGAAGCCATACTTCATTCAGGAAAGTTAATTTTTGTGAATCTTATTGCTGACCTTTGTGTGTGTTTTGCAGCTGATTCATAAATGTTATGTTTTTTGTTTTGTTGCTGAAAAAGTTACAGTTGCATGAATTTGTGATCTAATTCACCTTTATTATTTTGTTCAGCTCTCTCTCTCAAAAAAAAGGTTAAATTGGAAGACTGCTTTCATGCTGCTTGTTGGGAGCAGTGCAGAGCCTGGTTGTACGCGTTATGGCTGACTGGCAGAATTGATTCGGGCCAAAAAACGTTAATGATCAGCTTCCTGACCAGCTCCTGACTATTACAGGAGTGCTCAGGCACTTCCCAAAATTAGCCATGTGACATGTTCCTTTATTGAACCATGAATGTTGTATTTTACTATAGATTATTTTAAGTCACTCCCACATACACTGTCCTGGTACTACTGATTATTACTATTGGTAATACTGAATGGTGCCCCAGAACTTTACGTTAAATTATGCAAATGTATCTGTGGATTTGCTGTGACAAGGGGGGGTAAAATAAGTTGCTGCAGAGATGCTGCCTGCGAGAGAACATCTTGCTAACATAAAATTTTAACTCACAACTGCTCATTCCCTAAAAGTCCTGTCACGTCTGAATGAAGCCAGGAGGAATATTAACGTATGTAATTAACGTTATTTGCAATGTCTGAATGACAAAAGGCCATCACTTCAACAGATAGATGAAGCCAGCAATGTTATGCATTCTGTGTCTGAAAAGAAGAATTCATAGGAGATACAGTTTAAATATATTACCGTCTCTGCCTGGCTGTAGAGATACAGTATGTATCTCTTGAATGTCCCGCCCTTTTCCTCGTCTTCGTCATAATTCGTTAAACTGTGTTGTTTGTATTTTAAATTAATTTGCGCAAGCTGTCTTGATCGCTCCCCAGCCCGGGATTTTGGTCTCACGAGAGCGCCGGAGTTGAAAGAGAATCCAAGGTCTATGTAGGTAAAACAAGAGTCATAAACGGTTCGACGGTGGTTTAAGCAATGCCTGGCTCTGGAGTTTGGGAAAGGAGGGCACATGTTAAAATCTGAAATGTGTAAAACCAATGCCTTCCTCGGGATTCACATGCCTCCGCATGCTCCTCCCTCCCATCCTCCATTCACCAGCCTCTTCGGGCATGTGTATTTTTCTCTTCATTTCACACCTCTCTCACACTGCATATTCATTTTTCACTAGTATTGCCTTTCTGCTACTCCCCCCTCCTCCCCCTCCTCGCCCTCCACCTATCCATCCAACCTCAAACCCCTTGACGTGGGAATTCAGTTTGTACTGTATGTTTCATTTCTACTCATATTTAGATTTATTTCATGTTGGCTGCTTTTAATTAACTCTCTGCATGTGCGACGAGAGGAGGAGGTGGAGGAGGTGGGGGCGAAGAAGAGAGTTAGAGAGACAGAGAGATAGATAAAAACTCCTCACACCCGCCAATGAGTTACACCGGCAATCATTTACCACTTAGACAGTAGTGCAGAAGCCCCCTGTTCGTTGCCCTGGCAACTGGTGCCTTGGTGATTGATTCCTTGCCAGTGTGGCATCGCTGCGGGGAATAGACTGCGTGAGCTTAGCATGCTCGCTACATCTTTCTAATTAAAATGGGATTACAGAGTCATCGCCGTTGTATGTTCAAACAAATGCAAGGCTGTAAAGGAAATCAATTTTGGTAAATGTCAGGGATGTTAAATACAACTATGGATAAACAAATGTAAGCAAAGCTCAAATGTACTGATATGCACACGCCATGCACGTTGTACATGAAGACGTGCCTCCGTGTGATTTGCATGTGTCGCAGCAACTGACGGCAATGGTGCATCCCTCCATCCAGGAGTGGAGCTTGATTGACAGCGCAGGAATCATGTTATGCAGCACAAATCACCAGACACAACAATTAGTCTGTTTGTTGCTGTCTGCTAATCAGAAAATATTCTTCAAATTGGAGCTTAATGTACATCTTAAATGAACAACGGTTTCTTAATGTAATTGGATTAGGGAAGTCAATCATATCTATGCAGTTTATGCTGTTGTGTTTCAGACTAGTGTGTACTGAGGGGCTAAATATTCTCCTGTGCACAGAGCTGAGACTTGATTACTTTTACCGTGGCTGCTTGCACTTCACCATGGGGACACTGTAGCACACAAATATTCTATTTCGAAACATGATATATGAATGAGAAATTAGTGCACTAATTGCAGCACAGGTAGGTGAGTAACAAATAATGTAACACAGTGTACCATTACATATAATAATGTTACTATTTTTATCAGTGCAGTTCTACCGTTACTTTCCTTTAAAACTACCAGGCTTTGCTTTATATATTGTAAATTGGTCTGATACCATATTGTTAAAGGCCAATGCAGCTACACTTTTGAAAGTGCCGTTCTTCCAGATAATTGTGTACTTGAGAATGACATTCTTAAGTCTGTAATTCATGATGTTTAGTGGGCCCTTGAAGCCACTGACGACCCCAGAGTGGCCCTTGAACACCTAAGTATAAAAGAGCACAAGGTGGAGAGCATGCAAGTGAGTGAATGAGTGAAACTAGAAAGAGAGGAGTGTGGCATACAGGACTAAAGAAAAACGAGGTCTTACACTCGGTTTTCAGATCTCAATGACTACAATGCAGTTAGCAAGGTGTAACATAGTGCCTTGGGCCTGTTCCCGAGTGTAGCTCGTTGGCACTGGCTGTGTGGGATGTGTCATTACAGCAAAGGTAATAATAGACCAGGGAATTTATAATGTGACGCTTTTACGTGCCTATGAAAGAGTGCCTGAAAGCCTGGGACTGCTGGCAGGGGAAAAAAAAGAAAGAAAAATTCATGTTTGGTTGTAAACAACGGAGAGCCATATCATTGGCTGATATGTCATGCGACTGAAACATATATTAAACCTCTCATGAAGGACCTCTGCAGTGGAACACATTTCAATTTCACCCTTATAGAAATGCGAAACGGGTCTACCTGAAGTCCGGGAGTGCACAACGAGTCCCATGCACCTCTACTATATCATGTTGGTCGAAGCTGAGGTTTTTACAGGGCTAACAAACTACTCTCTGAAATGAAAGTGCAGTTACTGCCTTATGAAGCTGAGTGCACAGATTAGGCATAAATCACATTCAGTCTTATTTTGCCCTCTCAATCATTACTCAATGTGGGTGCCCCGGCTTATGTGTGCTCGGCAAGCATGCATGTTTTTTTGTCTTTGTGCTATGAGAGAAATGTGAGAACATGAAGCAGCCTGAATTCTTTCATTGCACTTTAAACTGTGTAAATTGAAAACATGTATTTTTCTGTAAATGCCATTCAGCAAGTCTATCTACTTGATTCAGTGGAGGTCATGCAGACACATTGCTCTGATAAACATACCCTACAGACTTTATTAAGGTGTAAGTGTAGTTGCAGGTTATTACCATGTCAGGCAAATGTCTTTTACTGTAAAAAAGTAGCCTAAGAAAGTAGAATAAGCTCTTTGGCTCTAGGGATGTCCGTGTTGGTCGGTTAATCCATCACTCAGCATCTAAATGGGTTGGCACAACATTTTGTTAAGACATTCGTGGTTCCTGGAGGATGAACCCTAATGACTTTTCCACCAAAGCCACTTAATATTTGTGTCTTCTCAAATTTTGGATGGATTTCTATTCACGTTGGTACAGACAACTTTAATGAACTTTTCATCAAGTGCCATCATCAGGTCAGAAATATACTTCCTATCAGCTGTACAAATGTTGGCATGCTAACATGCTAAACTAAGAATGTGGTAAACATTATATGTGTGCTAAACAACAGCATGTTAGCATTATCACAGAGCTGATAGCGTGGCTGAAGACAGTTGTTCTTGACAGGGATTCCTGACCATCAAAAGACAATGTAATTATTCTACATTGCACCATTAGAATTAGGGCTGGACAATAAAACAATAACAATAATTATCGCAATATAATTTTTTTCAATAACAATATCACAAATATTCAATAAATGTTTATTCTGTTGAGGAAAAAGGACTGAAAATTTTACTTAAAGATATTTGTTGACAAACATTTTATCATAAATATTTTGAATGTTCTGTCTCAGATTTGTGATGTGATCCACTGTTTGGCATCGAGTGTTGACTATAAAGAAAAGTTTAAACCACAATTAACCATCAGGTTTCTTCAGCTTTCACTCAGGAGCAAAAATCAGCCTTTAAACTTGAAAGAAAAAACTATTTGATTCTTATCGTGATAATTATCGATATCGAAAGATATGAAACTTTTTATCGTGATAACATTTTTGGCCATATTGTTCAGCCCTACTTTGAATTGTCTTTTTGCCATCAACACCACCATTTTTATTCTAACCAAGTTAAAAGAAGGCAGTGTTTGCATTTTCTATTTAGCCACGCCTGCTGTTTACACAATGCAGACTCCCATTCCAGGTTAACAGGAATGGAAGCCATACAACCTCAACTGGCTGAAGGAGGACGTCAGCGTTTTTCCTCTTTTTTTTTTTTTCTTTCTTTCCTTCTCCCTTTTGGGGTGTGCGTTAAAATTCACACATACATGTGCGTAAACTGCGTCGGGTTTCGCTCTCCTCTTGAGCAGAGAAGAAAACCATCTGGGACTGTGTTTGTGTTAAGCAAAGTGCAACGGTTTGCCTCGCTCTCGTTCACACAGGCGCCGCGCATCGTGTGGGGACTAATGTGGAATCTAAATCTGGACCTTGTTGATAGAAAATGGCAGGTCACACTGTTTGGCATGTGACTCTCACAAAACCCCAGTGCAGGCAATGGTGCTAATAGATAATTGCCAGCTTAATAGGAGGTGACATGTTCTATGATGTCGCACACGATGCCAGAGACTCTGATGCCAAATAGTGATCTTTATTGAAAAGACAACCTCCACATTTGTTCTATTTCAGGTGGAGGCCTTGAACAATGTTTGAATTTGTCTTTAATGTAATTTTAATTAATAATACTAATAATACTAAACTTTTAATAAAGCTAGACCTGTCACTACTGCTATTGCTGCAACAACAGGTCTTCATTTTTATTACACTGCGTGGATTAATAACAATTGCTCACATAAAAAGCAAGCTTTCTTGCCTCCTCCCATAAACTTTTATTTTGTGCATTGCAACAGTTTGCGTGCAGAGCTCTCTGCCTCTCGCTCCCTCGCACACACAAGTCCTCTCGTAGACACACACACGCACACACTCATCATAACCGTTTGCTGTGGACTCACACCCCCTTCCTTCGCCTCCCACTCATCCTACTGATTGGAGTTGTCAGGAGTCAGAGGGTCACAGTAGAGGATGTCAATAGGCCTCATTCACAGACACAGAGAAGTGCGTGCGTGCGCGCACACACACACACACACACAGAGTACAATAAAGGAGCGAAGCAGACAAAATGACAGACAGTAATACAGTCCTATCTTAAGGGTGTATAAACACCCCCCACAATCACCCCATCACGTCAACAGCTGTGCATCAGCTCGCTCTCCCACTCACCACAGCAGCGCATGGCGACGCCAGCGAAGAGCATTCAATTTATATTCATTATTCACCAGTCAACTGCCTTTATTTCGGTGATTGGATATGCCCTCTGCCACCTACTGGCTCCTCCCCCCGCTTTCCTCAGTCCCATGGGAAGACTCAGTGTCTCCCCTCCGCTCATAGGGTGGATAGCTGTGTGAGTGTGTGTGGTTGTGCGTCTTTTTATGTATGCTTGGTGTGCGGCAGTAATAAGGCTTTTGGTATATGAGTAGAGAGCGCATGGGATTGGATGGATTGGATTTGATCAGGACTCATCCCAAAAGAAAAAGAAAAAGGGCGGGGAAAAAAGCCTACAGAAAGTTTCAAAGCTTTGACTTATGTGCAAATTAATGGGTAATGTATTTTTTGCCACCTTTTGTTAATATTGATGACTTAACAAAAAAAGAAGCTACATTCTATATTTGTACAGTAACTCCCACGGGGTATCTGCAGGACTGTTATTATATGTTATATGTGTTATTAACTGTGTTTTGCCACTTTCCACACCACAGAGCGCTGTTTTTATCAGCACATAATGATTTACATCAAGGTGTCTTAAGGATCCTTACTTTGATTTTCTTTCAGAACATTTTTTGTGATTACTTTTTTTTTTTTATTGTTTGGTATCTTTAAACAAATACATTGTGGGTCAGTAGCTGAAACAACGACTCGATTGAAAATTAGTCTGCAACTATTTTGAAACAAATAATCTTTTTGAGTTACCTTTCAAGAAAAATGCTAAAAAATATGCCGATAACAGCTTCTTAAGTGTGATAATTTGCGTAATAATTTGTCTTGTTTGACAGTATTTTGGATTTCTTTGGGTTTTTGACTGTTAGCTGGAAAAGCCACGCATTTCTTGGAATTTGTGAACACTATTTTCTGACAATTTATAGACAAAACGATTAATCAGCAAATCTGCTGATTAATTGATACTGAAAATAGTTGGTCAGTAACGGTACAAACCCTTTTGGTCTGCTGCAGCACAATGATCCTGCCAGTCTTTGTCCAAACACAAAAAGACTAAGAACACAAATCATTACATGCATACATTTAAAAAAACAAAAAGCTAAATTACTTTGAATATGCCTGAAAATAATTATTATAAAGGCCCCTCCAGACACGTTTTAAGACACATGAACATGCTCTGCTTGTGATCATTTATGCAAATGTTTTGCATTTCATAAAGCTTAAGCGCTGGAAGCTTAAAGGTTCAAATTTAGACTTGTTGCATTCCAGACCATGATTGGCTCCAAACTAGTTGTGATTCAATTCAAAGAACTTTATTTACCCCCGTAGACAATTCAATGTCCGTCTACCAGTCGTATAAAAAAAAAAAAAAACAGAACAACCACAATCAATCAAACATTCAGACTACCTGTCATTAACAGCATATAAGCATATGTGATGTCACAAGTCCTGCTGGTTCAAACACACCCACAATCCCCCCTTGCCCATCCTTCTTCTTCACTCAATAATGACCCTAGATGCGT